>NC_133520.1:51885000-52185000 GCF_049354715.1 Callithrix jacchus
GAATGAGGACACAACATACCAGAATCTCTGGGACACATTCAAAGCAGTGTGTAGAGGGAAATTTATAACAATAAATGCCCATGTAAGAGTGAGGAAAGATCTAAAATCAACACCCTATAGTCAAAATTGAAAGACCTAGAGGAGCAAGATCAAAAAAACTCAAAAGCTAGCAGAAGACAAGAAATAACTAAGATCAGAGCAGAAATGAAGGAGATAAAGACACAAAAAAATACCCTTCAAAAAATCAATAAATTCAGGAGCTGTTTTTTTTTTAAAGATCAACAAAATAGACAGACTGCTAGCCAGATTAATATAAAAGAAAAGAGAGAAGAATCAAATAGATGCAATAAAAAATGATAAAGGGATATCACCACCAATTCCACAGAAATACAAACTACCATCAGAGATTACTACAAATAACTCTATGTACATAACCAGTAAATCTGGAAGAAACGGATAAATTTCTGGACACCTGCACTCTCCCAAGACTAAACCAGGAAGTTGAAACCCCGAATAGCCCAATAATAAGGGCTGAAGTTGAGGCAGCGATTAATAGCCTATCAACCAAAAAAAGTCCAGGTTCAGAGGGGTTCACAGCCGAATTCTACCAGATGTACAAAGAGGAGCTGGTACCATTCCTTCTGAAACTATTCCAAACAATACAAAAAGAGGGAATCCTCCCTAACTCATTTTACGAGACCAACATCATCCTGATATCAAAACCAGGCAGAGACCCAACAAAAACAGAAAACTTCAAGCCAATATCCATGATCAACATAGATGCAAAAATATTCAATAAAATACTGGCAAACCAATTGCAACAGCACACCAAAAAAGTTATCCATCACAATCAGGTAGGCTTCATTCCAGGGATGCAAGGCTGGTTCAACATATGCAAGTCTATAAACGTAATCCATCACATAAATAGAACCAAAGACAAAAACCACATAATTATCTCAATAGATGCAGAGAAGGCCTTCGACAAAATTCAAGAGCCCTTTATGCTAAAAAATATCAATAAACTAGGTATCGATGGAATGTATCACAAAATAATAAAACCCATTTATGGCAAACCCACAGCCAATATCATACTGAATGGGCAAAAACTGGAAGCATTCCCTTTAAAATCTGGCACTAGACAAGGATGCCCTCTCTCAGCACTCCTATTCAACATGGTATTGGAAGTTCTAGCCAGAGCAATCAGGCAAGAAAAAGAAATAAAGGGTATTCAATTAGGAAAGGAGGAAGCCAAATTGTCTCTATTTGCAGATGACATGATTGTATATTTAGAAGACTCCATCGTTTCAGCCCCAAATCTCCTGAAACTGATAAGCAACTTCAGCAAAGCCTCAGGATACAAAATCAATGTGCAGAAATCACAAACATTCTTATACACCAATAACAGACAGAGAGCCAAATCAAGAGTGAACTCCCATTCACAATTGCTACAAAGAGAATAAAATACCTAGGAATACAACTAACAAAGGATATAAAGGACCTATTCAAGGAGAACTACAAACGACTGCTCAAGGAAATAAGAGAGGACACAGATGGAAAAACATTCCATGCTCATGGTTAGGAAGAATTAATATCGTGAAAATGGCCATACTGCCCAAAGTAATTTATGGATTCAATGCTATGCCCATCAAGCCATCAATGACCTTCTCCACAGAACTGGGCAAAACGATTTTAAACTTCATTTGGAACCAAAAGGGAGCCCACATAGCCAAGACAACCCTAAGCAAAACGAACAAAGCTGGAAGCGTAACGCTCTGTGACTTCAAACTACACAAGGCTTTAAACTAAACATGGTACTGGTACCAAAACAGAGACATAGACCAATGGAACAGAACAGAGGCCTCAGAAGGACACCACACATCTACAACCATCTGATCTTTGACAAATCTGACAAAAACAAGCAATGGGGAAAGGATCCCTGTTTAATAAATGGTGTTGGGAAAACTGGCTAGCCATGTGCAGAAAGAAACTGGACCCCTTCCTGACACCTTACACTAAAATTAACTCCAGATGGATTAAAGATTTAAACATAAGACCTAACACCATAAAAACCCTAGAAAAAAAACTAGGCAAAACCATTCAGGACATAGGCATAAGCAAGGACTTCATGACTAAAACACCAAAAGCCATGGCAACAAAAGCCAAAATAGACAAATGGGATCTAATTAAACTTCAGAGCTTCTGTAGAGCAAACTAGCAACCAACAGAATGGGAAAAAATTTTTGCAATCTGCACATCACACAAAGGGCTAATATGCAGAATCTACAAAGACATAAAGCAGATTTACAAGAAAAAAACCCATCCAAAAGTGGGTGAAGAACATGAACAGACACTTTTCAAAATAAGACATGTACAAGGCCAACAAACATATGAAAAAATGCTCATCGGGCTGGGCACGGTGGCTCACGCCTGTAATCCCAGCACTTTGGGAGGCCGAGGCAGGTGGATCACAAGGTCAAGAGATCGAGACCATCCTGGTCAACATGGTGAAACTCCATCTCTACTAAAAATACGAAAAATTAGCTGGGCATGGTGGTGCACGCCTTTAATCCCAGCTACTCAGGAGGCTGAGGCAGGAGAATTGCCTGAACTCAGGAGGCGAGGTTGCGGTGAGCCGAGATCACGCCATTGCACTCCAGCCTGGGTAACAAGAGTGAAACTCTGTCTCAAAAAAAAAAAAATGCTCATCATCACTGGTTAGAGAAATGCAAATCAAAACTACATTGAGATACCATCTCACGCCAGTTAGAATGGCAATCATTAAAAAATCTGGAGGCAACAGATGCTGGAGAGGATGTGGAGAAACAGGAACACTTTTACACTGTTGGTGGGAGTGTAAATTAGTTCAACCATTGTGGAAGACAGTGTGGCTATTCCTCAAGGATGTAGAAATAGAAATTCCATTTGACCCAGCAATCCCGTTACTGGGTATATACCCAAAGGATTATAAATAATTCTATTATAAAGATACATGCACATGTATGTTCACTGAGGCACTGTTTACAATAGCAAAGACCTGGAACCAACCCAAATGCCCATCAGTGATAGACTGGACAAAGAAAATGTGGCACATATACACCATGGAATACTACGCAGCCATAAAAACTATGAGTTTGTGTCCTTTGTAGGGACATGGATGAATCTGGAAACCATCATTCTCAGCAAACTGACACAAGAACAGAAAATCCAACACCACATGTTCTCACTTATAGGTGGGTGTTGAACAATGAAAACACATGGACACAGAGGGGAGCATCACACACTGGGGTCTGTTGCGGGGGGGCTAAGGAGGGACATTGTGGGGTGGGGAGGGTGGGGAGGGATAACGTGGGGAGAACTGCCAGGTACAGGTGATGGGGGATGGAGGCAGCAAACCACCTGCCATGTATGTAGCTGTGCAACAGTCCTGCATGATCTGCACATGTACCCCAGAACCTAAAGTACAATTAAAATAAAGGAAGTCTTTAGGAATTTTCTGCTAGGTCTTTCCTTGCTCTGTAATTCCCTATTCTATGCTTGAATGGGTGGAAGAACACTGATTTATCCACAGTTTTAGACTCATCAAAGTTATTGCCCACAGATGATAACTGTGCTGTCTAATGCTGCTGATTCTGCATAGAGCTGTTTAGCCTATTGTAACTTCTCAGTTGTTAGTGGGTTATCTAATTGTCTGTATGTCCAGGCGTAAAGATAAGTGAGGGGCACCAAGGTTCGTGGACTTAAAGTACTGAACTCAGCCAAATTCATCACCAGCAACTTAGTAGACTAGTGTGACAAAAGGAAAAGGGAGAAATAATTTTTAAAATAAATATGCAAGAGTTACTGTAGATTCTATCCAGAATAGAGAGTGCTTCCGTAAGTAGCATCTCTAGGTGGGCACAAGGAGCCACCTTAGTTAGAAACAGCCCAAGTAGAAAAACTGGCTTGTTCAGTGGAGAAAGATGGCCTTGTCAGCCTGCTGGGGTTTAGAAGTGCAGAGGGTAACTCAGACTTCTCTCCCTTGGAGACTTACTCTTCCCAGCTACAAAATTAGGAACTAGCATAAGGATGGAGCTGCATAGTTTTAAATGTTCTGTAAAATTTCAAGTGCTACTTAAATGCAAATTATTATCAGTATTATAAAAATTGAAAGAAGATAGACTCAGAGAAGGTTCTATTTATAATTGGGCTTGTATATTTTACAGTCCACTTGTAAAGAAAGTCCCTACCCCAACAGGTGACTGCTTGTGGATACATAGAGGAGCCTGATGAAGAAGACCAGTTTCTATAGAACTTCTGCAGCCTTTAGGTTATATTTCCCTTTCATTCAAAAACCTTTAGAAAGACTAAGTGTTGGTGAAATTAGTGGAGTGTTTGGAGTTTAATATTTTCATGTTATTGGTAAGTTAGTTGATGGAGATTTGAAGTGAGAAGATTTTCTTTTTCTTTCTTTCTTTTTTTTTTTTTGATATGGAGTCTCACTCTGTTGCTCAGGCTGGAGTGCAGTGGCATGATCTCGGCTCACTGCAGCCTCCGCCTCCCAAGTTCAAGCAGTTCTCCTGCCTCAGCCTCCTAAGTAGCTGGGACTACAGGTGTGCACCACCACAACTGGCTAATTTTTGTATTTTCAGTAGAGACAGGGTTTCACCACGTTGGCCAGGATGGTCTTGATCTCCTAACCTCATGATCTGCCCTCCTCGGCCTCCCAAAGTGCTGGGATTGCAGGCATGAGCCACCGTGAAGCTTTAACTGCATATCTATATTTATATTTGTACCTGTACCTAGATGTTTACCTTTAATTATATTTATAAATTTCCTTATGCTTTTACTTTTGTCTATATCTATACCGTTACCTGTTTGTAACCTAAACATTTGCCTATACCCATACCAATACTTAACCTCTATACCTTTACCTTTACTTCTATATATACCATTATCTTTACCTATACCTAATCTTTGCCTGTACCTGTACCTATACCTCTACCTTTATCTATGCCTAGACCTTCATTTGTACCTATACCTTTCCCTATACCAATGACTATACCTATACTTTGACCTTTACCTCCACCTATACCTTTCCCTATGCCTATTGTTAAACTATGCCCATGCCCAAGCTTGTGTTTATATATACATATTTAAGCACCTTGGGGTGAACAAAGAGAACTTGTGAAGCTGAAGGAAAGGAAAATGAGACAGATTAGACTTGCACTTCCCTTATTGTGGCAGTTCAGAGTATAGAATTCAACAATGAAAGATAGGAGTGGGCCATTAACAACTTTTTTTTCCTCCCCTGTATCTAAGACAGCCCCATTTAAATGAAAATCATTTAGCTATTTTAAGCCTACATGGCGTTTTTAGTACAAGATTCAAGAGCGAGTACAGTGAGTGTTTTTGTGTCTGACTTCCCCTCTCAGAGGGTGAGTGAGTGGGTGGCACTGAGTCCCTGTGTATCTGCTAGACGTAGGTTGGGAGGGGTCTGTACTTGCTTACCCAGTGTCAGGCAGAGGCTCTGTGGAAGTTTCTCACTTGCCTACACTAGCTATTTATAAGCAGCCTGAAATCTAGCTGGGAGTCACACAGGTTTGACAAATTAGGCACATATGAAAAACAGATTCCCTTTCACAATTAGGTGTATTAGAAGGAAAACCTACAGGCACAAAATTTAAAAATGATTTAAGCCCAGTTACCCATCCTGGTGCCATTTGTGTCCTGAGTTTTCTTACCTCTTCTTCCTGGACTTCTGCCTTTTAGGTTTTTCCATCAGCAACAAAACATGCACAGGAAACTCAGGTCAGGAACACAGCTTTTCATGTGAAAGCAATGCTCACATCTTCTTTCTCATAGGAGCACAGAATATTGTCACTGGGAAAGAAGGCGGGACAGAGCAGGACTAGCCAGTGTGTAGCATGCAGCTGGAACACAGTGGTTCCAGGGCAGACATCACTAACTGAGACAGAGTCCTAGAACTGGGCTGGCAGCAGACATTTCTAATCAATTGGAATGGTAAGATAAGACATATATCTTGCCCCTGTCTTAGAGTTTATAAAATCTTATTCCACCGTTTTACCTAGATGGAAACTGGAGCCTAGGGACAGAAACATAACTTGGGTCCCACTGATTTTGTGGCCAGTGAGTGACTAGAGCCCAGGTCAGCTCACTACCCACATTGCTCTCATTCTGGGTGGGCAGTCATGTACAGCCTGTATGTGGTTCTCAGGCTGTTTTCACAATCATCCAGAAGAGCCATATGGCTACAGTCCTGTAAAGTCTGACATGCCGTCTTCCCATGCTAACACTACAAGGCTTTTCTTCCCTGGTTTGATAGAAACTTGCTACAATCGATTCTAGGCATTCTTGTGGCTTCTCAAACACACCACACTCTCTCCCTCTGCTCTCCTTTCTCCTTCCTTGACTAGGGCTGCCATTCCTCCAGCTTCACCAGACTAACACCAGGCTGCTCATGCTTCAGGTGTCTGGTTTGTTTGTTTTTGTTTTTTTGAGACTCCGTCTCGCTCTGTTGCCCAGGCTGGAGTGCAGTGACATGATCTTGACTCACTGCAACCTCTGTCTCCCGGGTTCAAGAGATTCTCGTGCCTCAGCCTCCTGAGTAGCTGGGATTACAGGCACATGCCACCACACCCAGCTCATTTTTGTATTTTTAGTAGAGACACAGTTTCACCATGTTGGCCAGGCTGGTCCTGAACTCCTAACCTCAAGTGATCTGCCTACCTTGCCTTCCCAAAGTGCTAGGATTACAAGGGTGAGCCACTGGGCCCAGCCCAAGTCTGTTTAAAATCAGTCCCTCCAGAGAAGTCTTGCCCTGACCACCTAAACCTGACTAGCTTCCCTGCTGCTCCCTGAGCCTCCCTTTTGTAACCACTTAATAACCACTGGTGCCTAAGGTAGACTGAGCTCCATGTCTGCTTGCTCATGTTCCTCCTCCAGTGCTCACGGCAGTGAGTGGTATAAAGAGGGAGGCTCACAAATGCTGAATTGCATTTAATTTAAACACCTTCACTCTGTAGTTGCTGGAACAGTCTTTAAACTTGGTGCATGTACTTCCTTTTGGTTTACTTTCCTTTCTGCATACTTTAAATATATACTTCTACTTGGTAGAAGGTGGAGATACCACATTAATTTTGGCATAAAGTTCGGACTATGATAAATGGAAATAGATATTATAACTGAAGTTGAAGACTTCAAATTGAAACATATCTTTTTCAGTCAATTTAGTTCTTTCCCTTGGAGACTAATTTACTGAAAATAAATATTATCTCCTCCCACCCTTGATATGCTGTTTCACCAATATTTGAATTAGGAGAACAAAATTCTGTCACTTATAGTATAGTTCAGCATCAAATGAATCACAGTGGTCTTGTGGACATAACTGAGTTCCATTAATGTATATGTGTGAAGTTGCTCTTCATAAAATTGCCGTATTTCCCACCAATCTAAGTGAATCATACTGAACATGACAGCAGACAGCACTACAGACAACACCATATTATTCTAGCTTGGAGTTTTTGAGACTAAATGTTAAAGGACCACTTATATGTTTAGAAAATAAGACAAATTAATTTTCCTGAATCACGATAATGATTGCAGACAAATGACTGTATTGATTGATCCCTGTCATGAAGGAGTACAAAGTTGAATCTGATTGAAAATTTGTTTTATCTTAAAACCTTCCAAAGGAATTATATTATTTTGAAACGCAAATATTGGGGTTGAGTCACAGTTCACATGGTCCTCCAAGGTAATATTTCCATAATATTATAATTCTTGGCTTTTAAGAATTTAAAATAGTGACCTGATTTGGTGACTGTACTCTCACCATAAAAATGGGTTATAATGGAGTTACAAGAGATTGACACAAAGAATAAGGACAGTATTGAGATTCATTTATTTACTTGTTTGTTCACGAAAATGCTTATGGAGGCTGGGCATGGTGGCTCACACCTGTAATCCTAGCACTTTGGGAGGCTGAGACAGGCAGATCACTTGAGGTCAGGAGTTTGAAACCAGCCTGGCCAACATACTGAAACCCTCTCTCTACTAAAAATACAAAAAATTAGCCGGGCATGGCAGGTCACGCCTGTAATCACAGCCACTCAGGAGGCTGATGCAGGAGAATTGCTCAAATCCGGGAGGCAGAGTTTGCAGTGAACCAAGATCCCACCACTGCACTCTAGCCTGGATGACGGGGCAAGACTCCGTCTCAAAAAAAAGAAAATGCTATTTACTTATTCAGAAAATAATTACGGAGTTCCTACAACATGCCAAGCCCTGTGAACCAGTGACATAGGGATCACTAAGATATAGTTTCTGTCATCAAAAAGCTTATGATCTGGTAAATAAACCTATGGCCGTGTCACAGTAGAGGAATTGTGACTGTTACACACATACAGTAATGTGGGCTGTGACACTGTGTTCCACCCTGCAGGAAAGACAAACAGTAGCTGGGCAAGACGGTATGTGCCTGTAGTCTCAGCTACTTGGGAGGCTGAGACAGGAAGATCACGTGAGCCCAGGAGTTAGAGGCTATAGTGCACTATGATTGAGCCTACTGAATAGTCACTTCACTCTCGCACTTTAGTTGGAGCCCCATAACGAGACTTTATTTTTTTTTTTTTGAGACAGAGTCTCACCCTGTCACCCAGGCTGGCGTGCGGTGGCGCAAGCTCAGCTCACTGCAACTTCTGCTCCTGGGTTCAAGCAATTGTCGTGCCTCAGCCGCTCTACTAGCTGGAATTACAGGCATGCACTACTACACCGGGCTAATTTTTGTACTTTTAGTAGAGACAGGGTTTCACTATGTTGGCCAGGCTGGTGTTGAACTACTGGCCTCAAGTGAGCCGCCTGCCTTGGCCTCCCAAAGTGCTGGGATTATAGGCATGATCCACTGCTCCTGGCTGAGACTCTTTCTCTTAAAAAACAAAGAAAAAAGAAAGATGTAGAAGGCTGTTATCCTAAGTGAGGAGCTTACAATTAATTTTATATGTCATTTTATTTAAGCCTTTCCAACTTATTGATATGCATATAAAATGGAAAATATATGGAATTATATAATCAAATGTTGCATTGATATCTGGTGCATGGCAGATAGTCAATAAACATTGGAGGCGAAAAATGAATGATTAATGATTTGTAAATTCACCAAAGGAAGGTTTTCTATAGGCTGATGAAGGCATAAAAAGCCTCTAGAAGTAAAGGGTAGTTTGAAGGATTCACATGTACCTTTGCATAGTACTGAAAAGCTTAAGCTATATTTTTGGAAGCATTAGAATAAATTAATAAAAGATAATATACATTATGAAACACATCGAATAAATTAATAAAAGATAATATACATTATGAAACACATCAATTAAACATCTATTTAAATTGTAGTTTTAAAAATCCACTGTTACAAAACATTCACTAATGAGTCCCAAATTTACAATTCTTCAATGAAATTTGGTTTGCATTTTAGCAAATCTTGTCTATCTGTTTACAAATAGACTAGTTTCTATGTAATGACATGATTCCGAGAGCTCTTGCTTTTTATGTTGTATTTTTTGCTTATATCAAAATAATACATAGTATTAAAAATCAAATAGAACAAGTTGTCATGAAAAGAAACAGACTCCTGTCCGCCCATTTCTGATTTTCCCTGTACAGAAAAAATTACTTTCTGTTCTTTAGGTATCTCTTTTTGTTTTCTTCTAAATAATAATCATGTGCGTGTTCTGCCACTTCTTGGTATTTTCTGTTTGTTTATCTACTGACTTTGCATTATAAAAGATAAGAATTTATCTACCTTTATGCATGAACATTTTCACTTTCCTCCTTCTGATACAGGTTCAATATTTTTGTTGAACTTCTACTAAGGTTTTTTTAACTATTACGTCTAAATGTTATGAGTCCAATAGTACAGACCTTGATTATCTTTCTTATTCAAATGTTTGTTTTTGTGTTTTCTCATCTTCCCAGTAGCTCTGTAGTATATTTCTCATTCCAACTTTCCACACAGACCAATCTGTCCGATACCCCATCAGCTCCATCCTCCCTGCCTGACTCCCTCCTGGAACCTGCTGCGAGTTTCCGTTTGTTGTTTACTCCCTTTTCTGGAGGGAAGCTCATCCTCAGTTGCTCCTGAGAAGAGGCACACGAGAAGAAACATTCGAGATCACCTCTGCTCATCATTTTCCACCTGACTTTGTGCCTTGTTTCACTCATTGTGCTAGGCAGTTGGTGGTCCTTTATAATCTGGATACATGTAATACAGTTTTGAAATTCTCATCAATAGATCATAGTGCTATCCGAATGCCTTATTTCACAGAATTTGCACAGTAATTAAGTGAAACTCCATAATGTATGTAAAAATCCTTTCAAATGTATATGGTGCTATGTTAAAGGAATATGGCGTGAGAGGGATTGTCTGATTTCAGAGCATAAAGGCTGTGCAGGGGTCTTTGGAAAGGGACTTACTTTGCCATGGCTAGAAGAGGAAGGATGTATTCCTTACCTCCCCTTTTTCCCCACGTAAAAAAGATGCTAGCTTTAGAAAGTCATTAGAGACTTGGAAAACTCTCCCGAGTGTTTTTAATTCAAAGTGACTAAAATGGTGAACTGAACTAGTACTAGCAGAGTAACATAGGCACCATGTGCTGTGATACCAGTATGGGAAGGTGCATTTCAAATGCCAAAGAAATGACTCTGCCCTGGGTTTTCAGAAACCAGCTTGTCAGTTGGAAGCCTCTTTATTAATTATTCTCTCTGTTGCTATTATTTTCCTTCACCTTCTCTTCCCCACATTTTCCCTTCCTCTCTGCCAGGTACTCTCACACTCTGACTGTCTCCTTTAGTCCACTGGGAAACTTATCTTCCTGTGTCAGTCTCCACACGGCTGGGGGTGGCCACAGGGGTTTGGCAGTGAAGCCAAGGTACCTTGCAGCAGGGAAAAAGAAAAGCGGAATTCGGTTACCTCTGCTTGCAGCAGAGGGAAGTCTGGAGAAACTCAGGCCAACCCGGGCTAGCATTAAGAAAGACAGGATTAGGCCTGGCGCGGTGGCTCACTCCTGTAATCCCAGCGCTTTGGGAGGCTCAGGCGGGCAGATAGCCTGAGGTCAGGAGTTCGAGACCCACCTGGCCAACATGGGGAGACACTGTTTCTACTAAAAATACAAAAGTTAGCCGGGCGTGGTGGCAGGCACCTGTAATCCCAGCTATTTGGGAGGCTGAGGCAGGAGAATTGTTTGAACCCAGGAAGCGGAGGTTCCAGTGAGCTGAGATTGCACCATGGCACTCCAGCCTGGGCAACAAGAGTGAGACTTCATCTCAAAAAAAAAAGAAAGAAAGAAAGAAGGAAGGAAGGAAAGAAAGAAAAGAAAAGAGAAAAGAAAAGAAAAGAAGAAAAGAAAAAAAAAAAAGAAAGAAAGACAGGACTTGGGGACAGAGTTCAATGGTTATCTGCCAGCCTCAGATTCCAGCTCTCCAGCAAGCCACAGGGTGTTTATCCAAGGCCCATTAGAATTCTCTTAAACTGCTGATAAACCTAATGCAATATGGAGCTAAAATGAATGGTCAGTAGTGAGAGGAGTACTTGAAAAACTAACACTAAAAATCAGTAAGTCTTAATATGCAGCCTGTGATGTATGCAGGATGGCCCTACAGTGGCTTTGGGCTGTGTTCGCACAATTAACATGGGAGGGGCTAGAGAGGGCATTTTGAAAAATAATGTTAGTCCTCAGCTGCAGTTGGTGCAGCCACTGTGGTGAGCCCTGACTCAGTCTCCCTAAAGTAGGTCTGTTGGAATCTTACCTGAAGTAGCTTAACCTTCCTAGCTCTCTATGATAGGATAATATATGGAGATGCCATGGATACATTAAAAAAAAATGGTGTTTTTAAGTAACCTTGTGATTTCAATAACATACAAATGACACTCTTCTGAATTGGACATTTATTGAGTACCTGCCGTGTCCCAGGCACGGTTCTGGGTGCTGCGGATGCAAAAGTAAGCACCTTGTCCTTGCTGTTGGCAGGATGGTTTTTCCAACGAGAAACTACCATGTGGCCACAGTGAGAGCATTAGGAATTCTCTCTTAACCCTCTTCACGTAAAAATGTTGATCTAACCTTTTTCATGTGAAAAATGTACGAATGACCATTTGCTTTTTCAGTTGTAAACATTCGTATTATGGCTTGGTGTTAATTGAGGCCCTTTCTGTCAAGAAGAGAAGGCACATTTCACACTGATTCTGCCAGGAGTTTCTCTCGCTTTTTGAGGAAATGTGAAGGACATGTTTTTATTCCCACTGAACTAATGAAAAAAAAATTAATGGAACGGTTTTGGGGAAATGGACATTTAAAAAATTGGAGTTAGACTTTGTATCAAATGAATTTCCGGATGTATTAAAGATTTGAAATGTTTTTAGAAAGGAAGGAAGAAGAAAGAAACCAGAATAGCACTGCAAGAAAATGTAGGTCAAGTTATGTCATCTTGGTTGAAGAAGAGAGAAAGAATTTTCTAAGCATGATGCCAAAGTAAAAACCCACTAATGAAACAAAAGAAAGTTTTTATTCCTTGAAAAACATAAACTTTGGCCGGGTGCGGTGGCTCAAGCCTGTAATCCCAGCACTTTGGGAGGCCGAGGCGGGTGGATCACAAGATCAAGAGATCGAAACCATACTGCTCAACATGGTGAAATCCCGTCTCTACTAAAAATACAAAAAAAATTAGCTGGGCATGGTGGCGCGTGCCTGTAATCCCAGCTACTCAGGAGGCTGAGGCAGGAGAATTGCCTGAGCCCAGGAGGCGGAGGTTGCGGTGAGCCGAGATCGCGCCATTGCACTCCAGCCTGGGTAACAAGAGCGAAACTCTGTCTCAAAAAAAAAAAAAGAAAAACATAAACTTTAGTATTCTGACTCTCTAACATTGCTCTTTCCCATCTTGCATTTCTTTGAGAAATTTACCTTGATGTTGAACCTGATAGTGTCTATCAATTCATTCAAAATATATTTATTTTGTCCCTGGGACTGTGTAGGATGGTGGGGACCTAGAGAGCAGATATTCTGACAAAATAAAATGCTTTGGCTAGACGCAAATCCAGTACCCTACAAAAGCAGCAGTACCCACTGTGGGAAAGCACCAGCTTCTCCTCAGACTTTGTTCTACTAGGCATCTTCTTAATTAAGTTATTCATGCATCAGTTAATCAGGTGTGCTACCTGAGATTTTCTGCGTGGCCACTGTGGGCAAAGTCCAGTGCTGAATGCTGACTGACTGAGGACGGCCCTGGCCCCACTGGCTGCAGTTGCAGCCCTCTGGAGAAATGGTCATTCATCCCACGGAGAAAGTACAGTGAGAGAAACATATAGGGGGTTAGAAGGGAGTCTTAATTTAGATCTGAGGGAAAAGAAAGGGCTCCTTGAGGAAGTGACATTTAAATTGAGGCTTAAGTAAAGGAAATGGAGTAGAAAAAATGTGTGTGTTTGTGTGTGTGTGTGTGTGTGTGTGTATATACACACACGTATATATACATATATATACACACGTATATATACAGACACATATATACATATGCACATATATATACATATACACATTTTTACATACATACATATATATATATATATATATAATGTATATATATAAATTAAGGTCTAAGGATAAGTGGAGGAAGAGGATTGTGGGCATGGGACTGGGCCATGGGCAGCCCTGAATTCACTTACTTGAAGAAAAAATGATGGACCATGAGTTCATCCTAAACAGAGATCAAGGGCTTTGAGTAGCAAGGATGATGTGACTTACTTTACCCTCCATTCATGCTACTTACTGGTTTTTTAAGTGAAGGCTGTTTCTAGAGAATAAACAACATGTGTACATGTTAGTGCTAAGAACTTGATGATATCTGAGATGTGAGATTTGACCCAGGACGATACATGAGAGTGAGAAAGGCTTACAGAAAAAAAGAAATTGTCTATAATAAGGAGATGGTAACAGCACAGACGTGTTCATTCCCACTTTGCAAAGTCTCTCTGCCTTAGATGCCTCAGGGGTGACCAGGGATAGTTGATTTAAGCTGCACTCCCATTGAAATGCATCTGGTCCTTACACAGCAGGAAGCTCCGTACCCTTGCAGCTTAAATCGTAATTCAAGGTTTGAATTGGTGAAGATTGTCTTTTTAAAGCTAAAAACATCCTGAGGATTTTTATCAGCTTATAATTATGGAGAAGAACTTGTTTTAGTAGCAATAAAGAGTCTAAATAAAACACAACCTGAAAACCCTTTAAGAAAATTTAAAGCTTTTAATTGTAATGAGTCTTGCAAATGGCATATTTAGTTTGTATGCTTCTTCTCAAGGGCATAATATTCCAGAGAAAAGAGAAATAATCATGCTAAAGTACTGTTTTTCTTATGGTCTCTTTGCATAGTTGGGACATTACAGAAAGGCAGTTACAAAATATCATTGTGAAGACTTTCTTTGTAACTTTACTTTGTGTGAACCCTGACACCATCTGGGGATGCAGGAAGCACATTGACCAGGCTGCTGCCTGTGCAAGCTTTCCTTTCTGGCTTTTCATGGTTGTTGTACATGAAAGGAGTAAGTGTAATCTTTGAGGAATCAGAATTCTGGACTTACACTTTTGTTGTAGCTTCTTCTTACATTATTATTCATCTTTCAGTGTGTCCCTTTCTACTTCTAACTATAAACATTCAGTATGAGTTCCATTTATCCATTAAATGTTTTCCTCATCTGGAGACTAAGGCGTATCATTAGAATAAATTGCTGAGGTTGGTAGAAGGTTTCTAAGATAAGAATTACTGTGAAATTAAGGCCGGGCGTGGTGACTTACACCTGTAATCCCAGAACTTTGGAAGGCTGAGGTGGGTGAATCACTTAAGATCAGGAGTTCAAGACCAGCCTAGCCAACATGGTGAAACAGTCTCTACTAAAAATACAAAAAAATAGGCTGGTGTAGTGGCACGTGCCTGTAATGCCAGCTACTCAGGAGGCTGAGGCAGCAGAATCACTTGAACCCGAGAGACAGAGGTTGCAGTGAGCCAACATCCTGGCACTGCCCTCCAGCCTAGGCAACAGAATGAGACTCCATTAAAAAAAAAAGAAAAGAAAAGTAAAATTAATATTTTGTCAATATGCAGGGTTAACAGAACCTGAAGGCAAAAGTTTGGGCTTGGTGATCCCTGGGATTTGTTCTCTACTCTGTTGTTTCTTGATATTTATTTTAACTTTTTTCCACACATTTTCCCATCTCTGCTTTAGCGAGATGTTGTCTTCAACACCCGCCGGGAAAACCATCCCTTGGGATGAATCTTTACCTGAAATGTTTTATTTTTTGCTTCTGCTTGCTGGCGTATGTGCATAACACATTTGCTATCCTCTCATCTACAGATTCAGATTAATCAGTGGAAAGCATGTGGTAGTTTTTATGTTACATTTAGATGTCAGCAGTTGTCACTTTCATTCCTTTGAAGCACCTTGGACAGTAAACTAGAGCTGAATTATTCAACCTGGTTTCTAACTCAGTCTTTGTGACTCTCCTGTTCCTATAAAAATAATAGTAAAGGTTTTGTAACTTATGAGTTAACTGGTTTCTAGTTTCCCAAAAGATTTTTTTCCTTTGAAAGTCCAATGTGGAGCTCTGTTATAGCTATCATCTTGCTTTGCTTCTAAGGAGGGACTTGATTATCAGATACCTCTTAAAGATCCGTGGCCTCAGCCCATCTCTCTATGTGTTATTGTAGCTATATAGAATGCAGGGCCTGCTAACAAAATACTGTTCTAATGTCAGACAGCAGAATGATACTTACAGCTCAAGTCTTCCTAAAGATTAAATGTTTTAATCACTTGCCCTAAAGTTGTGTTTGTGATATACAGTTGACCTTGAACAATATTGAACTGTGTGGTCCACTTACACATAGATTTTTTTTTTCAGTAAAAGTTATACCTAGTGCTCCTGCCTCTTCTTCCTTCCCTTTCACTTCTTCCACCTCTTTCACCTCTGCCACCCGTAGACAGCAGGACTAACCCCTCCTCTTCCTCCTCAGTGAAGACGACGAGGATAAAGACCTTTATGGCGATCCACTTCCACTTAATGAACAAGAAATATATTTTCTCCTTCTTACGATTTTCTTAATAACATTTTATTTTCTCTAACATACTTTATTGTAAGGATACAGTATATAGTACATATAACAGATTAAATATGTGTTAATCATCTGTTTATGTTACCAATGAGGTTTCTGATCAACATTAGACTACTGGTAATTAATTTTTTGGGGAGTGAAAGTTAAATTCGGACTTTTGACGGTGCAAGCTTTGGTGTCTCTAGCCTCCCTGTTGTTCAGGGTCAGCCGTAGTTTCATGTGCTCACACACACACACCCCAGGTAGTACAGATGCTTAGAATCTCACTGAATAAGCATTTCACTCCCAAATATTTGGAAAGGCGTGGATAGTAAATTCAGAGCTTATTAGTGCTTTCTCTTTTATTGGAAATTCATTGCTTTATGTGTTTCTGAGATGAGTAATCTGAAATTCTTACGAAAAACCTACTTTTGTTATCATGACCTGTGGTAAATCCTTGCAGACTGTAATGGGATTATGCCCCTCCACTCAAATCAGTCCATCTCCACTCACTGGAAAATGTCATTTTCTAAAAGTAAATGTGACAAGCTCTGGAAAGTCTCGTTCTTACTCCCCCATTTAAATGGTGCGCAGGCTGTTCTGCACTGATGACCCAGCCGCTCAAATGTTTCTTTTAATTCATATGTTTTTCTAATAGCACTGGGAAGAGCTTGGCTTATATTGCTCTTCATTTACATTTTTTTTGCAGGAATCTAGCTAAGGTTGTCATGTCTCTCTGAATTGATGACAAATGTTGATAGAACTCTGTAAATGTATTTTTATAAGCAGGCTGAACTGCATTTGATATGATGGCCTCAGTCCGACACTGTTGATCTCTTATAAATTGAGAAATCAGAAAAAGTAATTTTGTGCAGAAAGAAACTTAACTGTAACTGATTGCACTTTATGAGAGATTAAAATAGGAAATGTCATTTAATGTGCTATAGTTACAGTTTTCTGTTTTGTAATCAAAGAAGTACTTCAAAAAGACTGCTTTTTTTTCTTAGACCCTCTGCTCAATGTAATCATCCAGAATTCCCTCAACCACTAAAAATGAGAAGGTAATAAACATTTACCAAACCACGGCTCTCTGGCAGACATTCTAGTAGGTACATAGTACCTACCCTTAACAAATTCAGAATCTAGTGGGATGATTAGTATTTAAGTGAACAGTTACTCTATGCTATGACATTCACTAAAATTATAGAATTCACAGGGTACAGTGGTGGCATGAAGGAATACCACTCTGCTTTGAAACTAGAAGTAATACAGGTTGAGTATCTCTTATCTAAAATGCTTGGGACCATATTTTTGATTGTGGTTTCTTTTGGATTGTGGCATCTGAGCATTTTCTCTAAGTATCACGTTGGTGCTCAAAAAGCTTTGGATTTTGGAGCATTTCAGATTCCAGGTTTTTGGATTTGGGATGCTAGACCTGTGTATACAGAGCACCAGGCTCAATGTCTGGCAGACACCTAATGCGTACTCAATACATGGGGCTTCAGTAGAGCACCGAAGGCAAGGAAGTGGGGAGATCCACCCAGGAGCCAGCAGAAAGGGGATACATGGTTTATAAAAAATTTTAAAACAATAAAGATACCAATTAAAAGTGACTCCTTTTTATTGTCACCATGTACTGAGAATTCTAAACAGTGTCAGTGGTAAATCCTCCTCCTACCAGAATAGAGGCTTCAAACGCCCTGCCCTTGGCAGCCTCTGGTAGTTCACTGTATTGGAAGCAGGGGGCTCAAAGGGGCCTGAGGTCTCCAGAAGGCAAGATGCCAGGTCCTGTAATCACACTGGGGGTTTCTCAAGCAGGAAAGACTGAGGATCATTCCAGGAAGGCATCCAGCACACAGAGAGGCACGTAAAACATCACGGTTCTCTCCAGTGCAGGGGGAAGCAGAGGTTGTTTTCAATCAGTGGTGGCAATCAGTCAGATATCAACATGGAAAAAGAATGAGTCTTGGCCCCATCTTACGCTATACATAATAATCAATGCTGGATAGTTTGCAGATCTAAATATGAATGATAAAGCAATAAAGATCTTAGAGAAAACCTTAGGAGAATGTGGTCATCATCTTTTTCTCTTACAAATAGCACCAAAGGCCCTAAAAGAAAAAAAATGAGAAGTTGGAACATGTTAAAATTCTGTATTCCGAATTTCACTACTAAGAGAGTGAAAAGCTAACCATAAAATGTGAGAAGATTGTCTTCATACATATCCTGGCTAAAGACTCACACCTAGGATGTATAAGGAACTCCCAAAACTCAATAAGGAAGAGACATAATTCAATAGGAAAAAGAACCAGGCAACAGAATGAAGAACTACTTCACAAAAGTGTGTATCCAAACGGCCAGTAAACATGCAAAAAGATACTCATCTGCACGAGTCATTAAACAAATGTAAAATAAAACCGTAATGTGATACCACTCTACACACACCAGCATGGCAAAAATTAAGAGGAGAGAAAGTATTTTGGCAAAGATGCGGAACAAACAAAAGGAACTCTCTTGCACCATCTGTGGGAGTGTAAGCTGGCATAATACCTTTGGAAAGTTCTTTGTCATTATCTACTGAAGCTTGCTATTTGCATGCCTGCTAACCTACCAATTCTATATCTAGTTATATACTCTATAACCAGGTTTTGATGAGAACCTGACTGGAGCAAACTTAAAAAAAAAAAATAAAGGAAAATAAGGTTGTTGAGAAAGTGAGTGTGGCCACATTTTTAAAAATGAAAATATTTTCCAGGTAGCACCTAGAAAATAACCAGCATCTGAAAGAAAATATAGGGCCAAAGGAAGGCATTTTTAAAATGCTTTTGAGACAGGGTCTATGCTGTGTTGTCCAGGCTAGCAGGCACTCACAGCTTATCACAGCCTCAACCTTTGGGCTCAAACAATCCTCCCACTTCAGCCTCTCGAGTAGCTGGAAATACAAGCATGCACCACCATGCCCAGCTAATTTTTAAACTTTTTATAGAGAGAAGGTCTCCCTGTGTTGCCCAGGCTTGGGGTATATTTTTAATGGAAGATATTATAGCAATTTTTTTTTTCTGATGAGAATGATTTAGTAAAGAGGAAAAAAAAACAAGTAATGAGGAGAATGGGGGATCATTGCAAGAGACAAGTCCTCAAGTGGACAGATAAGAAGCATTGGAATACAGTTTACCCATCTGGCTGGGTTAGGAAACTGTTTATCTGCATAAAAGATAATTATAATTTTTTAAGAGAAAATTGATTAAAAGCATGGAAGACAGAAAAGAAGGGACAGATATGCAAAGAATGAACACATGGAATCAGCAGTTTGGTCCTTCAGTCCTTAGGTCTGAAAGGACCTGGAGAGGAAGATCGTCCAGAATAGTAGTTCGCAAGCTTGAGCATGTATCAGAATCATTTGTAGGACTTGCTAAAACACAGGTTGCATTGCCCAGGGCCCAGTCCACAGACTTCTAACCCAGTGGAGCCAGGACTGAATCTGAGGACTGGCATTTGTAACACATTCCTAGGGGTTGCTGGCACCGCTGGCTCCACTGTTCCTGAAGGTATTGCCTGAGTTCCAGGAGTATCTGCATCACCTAGAAGTTTGTTAGAAATGTGGAATGTCTGGCTCCATTCCAGACCTACTGCATCAGATAATGCATCTTAACGAGGGGTTTATTTGCATGTTGATATTTGAGAATCACCATTTAGGACAGTGTTTTTCAGCTTTGCCTGAGGTGATTTCAACTTACAACTATGAGAAGTGAGAAGAGCTGGTTTAGGATAACTCCAGGCATATTGTCTGCATGGCTAAGTGAATGCAAAGATGTATGAGGAAGAGAACGTGTGTACAGGTTGACAGCATTCCATTTTTGACATATATTTGAGAGTTCCTTTGGGACATCAGATGAAGCTATGCAGTTGAATATTTAGATCTGAAGTCCAGGAGAAAGATAAGATATTGAGTTACAGATTTGAGTGTCATCAGCATGGAAGAAATAATTAAAGTTGTGGGTGTTGAACATATCAGCTCAAGAAGATGAGAAAAATAATGGGAACAGCAGATGACCAGGGATAGGGGAAGAGGAAACTACAGAGGAAATGGGAGAAGAGTAGGGCAAAAGGTTTGGGCACAAGCCTGGGATGGATGCCGGGATGGGGAAGCTAAGGACAGAGAGAGTTTTAAAAAGAAGGGAGGATTAATGATGTTTTATTCCTCAGAAAAGTCCAGTAAGAGAGACTGAGAAGTATCAGTTACTTGACAGTCAGGAGGTCACAAGCGGTCCTGACACGTGAAGGTCAGGGAAAGGGTAGCTGCAAATACACAGAGGCAGAGGTGTCCCCAGTAAGCAGGAGACACAGAAGGGGAACATCAGATATTGACAAGATTTCCAAGAAGCTGAGAAGTACAGAAAAGACCAGAGAGAGCTCTAGAAGGAGGTTGACAGTGGAAGGTGAGTTTTCCACACAGAGAAGACTGGGATCTTGCCACTTGCCTTGGGAGAGAGCTGGTGATGAGGCAGGGAGTGACTACTGAACCAAGCTGGCAGGAGCATGGGATTCAGGACATTGTTGGAGCTTGGCTTCAGGAGGAGCCAGAAGGTAGATATGAGTATAAGTGAATTTTTGGTTGGAGGGAATTTGTACCTCATAGACTTCATTTTCTCTAGGAAGTAGGGGTCAAAGTCATTTACTCGGAGGGAATGCAGGACGGGTTTTGAAGATTTTTTTAAAAATTTTATATACTTTCACAACAGATTAAAATCCTTTAATCTGTATGTAAATGTCTGATTATACCTAGACTTTATTATGTATAAGTTATTCATTATGAAATAACGCATTTCCAAATTCCCTCCAGAAAAGACGTATACTTTGTCTGTTGAGAATACTCAACATTGAATTCCTACCCAGGATCCTTGCTGTTGAACTTTTCTCTGCTCCCACTCTTGCTCCCTGTTTCAGCTGTCACTAAACCTTCGTATTTTTATCTGGATGATTTCTCATTGTCTTTTCTATTTATTAAGCTAATGGTTGGGGTATTTGTTCTCATAATACTTTATTTCCAAAATCTTAAAGAACTTTTGCTCTATCCATTCTCATCATTCCTAGCCCATTCGAATGAATTCTTTTCAAGTAAGATTTCTGAATGATAAATCTCTCTGCACGCGCGCGCGCACACACACACACACACACACACACACACACACTTTTTTTTCTTTTTTCTGAGATGAAGTCTCACTCTGCCACCCAGGCTGGAGTGCAGTGGCGCAATCTTGGCTCACTGCAACTTCTGCCTCCCGGGTTCAAGTGAATCTCTTGCCTCAGCCTGTAGAATAGCTGGGATTACAGGCACATGCCACCATGCCTGGCTAACTTTGGTATTTTTAGTAGAGTCTGGGTTTTGCCGTATTGGCCAGGCTGGTCTCGAACTCCTGACCTCAAGTGATCGCCCACCTTGGCCTCCCAAAGTGTTGGAATTACAGGCGTGAGCCACAGCACCCGGTCTTTCTTTATATTTTTCATCTAATGAAAGTAGTTATGTTTTTGAGTAGCAAAGATAATATATTCTTATATAGAAATATAAGCCATATCACAAAGAAAGTAAAAAGTTTCTATTTGTTATGTGCATTTATAGTACTTTTTGAGATCCGTCATGTAGAGCCCCAGTGAAGCTGATTGAAAACAATTTGTCTGCTATCCTGGTTAAGACACCTGGAAGGAACAGGCTGTTTTGTCAGCTTGAACTTTGCCTCTTTTGTAACCCAACGTAAAAACTACATAAAACTCTTTTTTTAACTATGGATCATTGTGGGGTATAGTTTTTTACTATAAATTGTTGAAGATGTGGTTCCAGGAGTATGATGGCGTTGCCTTCCACCTTGCAGATTTAGGCTTTGAGGCTCGCTGTGGAGAGCATGGAGCCACAGCAGAGCTGGTTCATTTGCTGGTGGATGGGGACCCACTGCAGCCTCCGGATTACTGACACAGAGAGCAGGGGTCAGGGAATGAGATGGGCCTATCTGAGGACCCTGAACCTGAACCTGCTGTGCTCTCCTCAAGGTGGGAAGCAGAGGAGAGTCCTGGCTCTTGTTCCACATCCAAGCGGCAGGGATGAAGCATTTCCCCACCCCTGAATGTGACCTAAGGAAGTGTGTGCTCTGACCACTCAGGCCAGCTGCCTCTTCTCCCCAGAGAGAAAAGGACAGGCTCCCCAGATGGACAAACATGCATTCCTCATTACCCCATCTCCTGCCATGAGGAATAGGAAGCGGAAAGGATCTCTTCCCCATCAGCAGATTCAGAGGATGGGCAGGACACAGAAAACTATGGCTCAAAAAGAAAGTTAATATTTCAAGGTCATTCACTAGTGGTTGGTAGAGACTGAATGCAAACCCAGGTGGTTCTAACTTAAAACCTTAGCCCTTAATGGAAATAGACTTCAATCTTTAGGGTACTCCCTTTGTTGTAAACACGCAGAAGAAAGGTGATGGATTCGTAGTGACAGGGGTTTATGAATCAGCTGTGTCTTATTTGCATGTATTGCCCAGGGATTTGTTTGTGGTTTAAAGATTAAAAAGAGAGAGAAGAAAGCCCAGAAACTAGCTTTAGCCACAGAAGTGAACCCTAGCTTAAAAGGAGATAGACCTATGGGAGTTTTTCCAAGTCGTCATCCTTCACCGTCAACCCTTGCTACTCTGAGGTGACTCGATGCTATGTGACAGCTCATTCATTGGACTCAGTAAATTATATATGAAGAAATCAATTGACTTGACAAATTGCGATGCTGATCTATATGACCATATGTATATTATTATTTATGAACTGCGTAGAAGCAAAGCTAACAGTTGCTGCCTGGAAAAAAAAAATGGCATATCACGTCTAGTATCAGGAGTTCTTAATCAGCAGCTTTTGAATTAAAAGTGGGGAGAGTATTAATTATTATGACCTGTACTTAAAGAAAAATCGTTTGATCGGTGGTTGTTCTAAGTGTTTTTCACATTTCTTTCAGATGTCGCCCATTTAATGTGGTTCGAAAGACTCTATGTTTGGCTTCAGTGTTTTGAAAAATATATCTTGTACCCAGCGCTAATTTTGAATGCCCTCACTATTGATGCATTTTCAATAAGCAATCACCGGAGACTTGGTACCCAGTAAGTGGATCATGGTTTCTTCTCATAATTATTTGGGTCACATTTTCAAAATTGAGTGAATTTCCAATAAACAGGCTGCAGAAAAAGCCAACCTTCACCTGCTGTTACTGGCCATGTAAAAATAAGCCATGGTGGTCTTTTACTCAAAGCCCACTGGAACTAGACACTTATTGCAGAGTGACTGGGGTGCAAATGAAGGTAGATCTGCTTGAAGTGATGTGAATAAATGTCAGTAGATTTGAAAATCATGCCGCAGAAGCTTAGTCAGTGAGCCTTAATAACAAGATGGAAGCACAGTGTGAGTCCGGGATTCCTGGAGTTCTTAACATCATGCTTAGAGCTTTATGAACTGCCTCATGTCATTTCATTTAGGAAATACTCTATCATTTTGTGCTTGGGGGAGGGGGAAATTAATCACTGTCACTGCCATCTCTGCATTTATCAAGAGAAGCCTCATAATTTAAAAACTGGCACAGAGACTTCATACTGTCAAGATGCCCATGTCTTTCAAAGCATTAACCATGTACAGTTGAGTTATTGGTTTCATATATTAAAATTAATTCTGAATTTACAACATGGAAATCTTGATAATCTGTGGATTTGTCATTCTGATGAAAGGGGAAAGTTGCTGGTCAAATAAGTTGTTAGAGTAGGAGGATGTAAAAGAGATGCTTTCTCAGATTTGCTCATTAGTCACGTTGCTTAAACACTGGGTATCCGAGTCAACCCTGATGCGTAATCCCAAACATACTAATGCAAACCTGCTCTTCCTTTCGGGGTGCCATGAGGGCAAATTGATTTATATTCTCCAAAGATTGAGCAGGCTAAGATAAAAGGCATTTTAATACTCCGTGGGACTTTGAGTACATTCACAGTCACACAAAACAGACAGGTTAAAGGAAATGATCCCATAACCTGTCCTTATTGGACTCTGCCTTCCTTCTAGTCCAGACCTGTTTCTGTTAGACCAGGGCAAGAATTCTATGTCCTTTGATACTTAGAAGTCTAGACTTCAAATCCAGGGATGGGAATTAGTCTCACTAGATTTGAAAAAAAAAAAGGCAGATGATTGGACTTCAGACTCTTTATACAGTTTAGGTGGGACCCAGTGTAGGAGATGACCAGAATTTAGAACACCATGTGCTTCTCTAGGGCAGGGATTCCCAGTATGGTATCGTCCTGGTTGACCCTGTGACTCCCCCTGCCAGAACAAAGCAGAGCCTCAGTTTCTCGAATGGGGACACACATTCAAAGCCAGAGTAGCAAAGAAGGTACCAGTGGCACACTGGGAAATCCAGCTAAAGGATTTAAAGTTTTCCCTACTCAACTGTAGGACAAGGACCTAGAACTAAGGCTATGGGGTTAAGGCCAAGTTGTTAGAGAAAATAGATGCAAGGGCTAGAACTCCAGAAGAGTCGAATAAACCATTAAGAGAGGGTCCATTTGGAAGTACTATTATTCTCTATCCTCTGTAATTGTTTTCCAGACACTAAAGTCAGAAAGGTGCACCTTACCTACATAGCTCTGAATATGCTCAACTCCCAGGTGATAACATCAGAAGTTCTTTTGCTCAGAACCCAAACCTGGGAATTCCGTTCTATTCCTGATGCATCTGTAGAATTAAAAACAAAACAGTTGTCAAGGTTTCAGGCACCCTACTAGACCAACTGTTTTCAAACAGGATAGCAGGAAACCCTATATCAGTATCACTTTCAGACCTTCTAGCCCCTGCCTTCGATTTTTGAGAACCATTGTGTTAAATAGTCACAGAGTGAACTTTTCAACAGAAGGCACTGTTTCTTATTCAACTTTTCAATAGCAAACCACTAGAATGTGTTAGATGGATGAATGGGTGAACAATCATGTGAGGGTTTGGTAAATGAATGAGTCTGTGAACTGGGGTAACTTGTTAGGTGTTTTTGTATCTCAGCCTGATCTAGGTGGATGCTCTTCATCTGTTCCACGCCATTGTTCACCAGTTACTACCTCAGCCTTTATAAAACCTTCGGCCGAGTACAGTATATCTTCACGTAACATCCTGGATAAGTTCTTGAAAATTGTGACTTTAATCAAAACCAATACAAAACCAAATAAAACAAGTTTTATTGTAGGCTAATTGATAGAAACAAGAGCTAAGTTCTGTAGCATATTTCTGGTCACAAAAACATCACCACACTTCTAAATAAAGACCAAAACACTTCTAATATTAAACATTGAAATAAATGTGAATGATACATGTATTTAGGAAAGATTAATACAAATAGGTAGGATAATTATGTAACCAAATATTTTAGTTCAGGGTATCTGGTGGCTAGAGCCTGTCCTGGCAGCTCAGGGTGCCCAGTGGGAACCCATGCTGGACAGGACACCTCCCATCACAGAACACACTCACACCCACACCCACACTCACACTGGGACCATGTCAGCATGCCAGTGCACCTACTGTGCACACCTTTGGGATGTGTGAGGAAACCAGAGAACTCAGAAGAACCCACACAGACATGAGGAGAATGTACAAACTACACACCTACTGTGGGGTCTTGGCCAGAAATCTATTTTTTTTTTCTTTTGAGATGAAGTTTTGCTCTTGCAAACTCCAGCCTAGGCTGGAGTGCAATGGCGCGATCTCAGCTCACCACAACCTCTGCCTCCCAGGTTCAAGCGATTCTCCTGCCTCAGCCTCCCCAGTAGCTGGGATTGCAGACATGTACCACTACGCCTAGCTAATTTTCTATTTTTAGTAGAGACGGTGTTTCTCTATGTTGGTCAGGTTTCGAACTCCCGACCTCAGGTGATTCACCTGCCTCGGCCTCCCAGAGTGCTGGGATTACAGGCGTGAGCCACTGCGCCTGGCCAGAATCCATTTTTTTCTCATCAGTGTTGTACTGAAACAAGACTGAGTGAAGCAAGTTATTTGAGGACCTGCTGTATACAATGATCTATGAGCCATTAATGATAGCCATTACTACTGCAGTGTTGTAAAAACCATGAACATGAGCCCTTAAGGTCTCCCACAGTTTTAACCAGTCATCCCTACTAAACATAAAATGGATGCAGTCCATTGAACCTTGGTCACAGAAAACAGAAAGCTAGATTTGCTTCTCATCTGGATTTTGCCTGAATAACCCAGAAAATCAACAGTCTCCCCTGAAAACCAAAATATCTCTAAGTCTTAAGACACCTTATCATTGGGGTTTCTCTATAGGGTTTTGGCTGTCCCACAGGGGTTTTTGTACCTTGTGTTGTTGGCAAAGGCAACTGGACCTGAAGTCATATTTTCTTTTCCTTTTTTTTTTTTTTTTGAGATGGAGTTTCGCTCTTGTTACCCAGGCTGGAGTGCAACGGCGCAGTCTTGGCTCACCGCAACCTCCGCCTCCTGGGTTCAGGCAATTCTCGTGCCTCAGCCTCCTGAGTAGCTGGGATTACAGGCACGCGCCACCATGCCCAGCTAATTTTTTGTATTTTTAGTAGAGACGGGGTTTCACCATGTTGACCAGGATGGTCTCGATCTCTTGACCTCGTGATCCACCCGCCTCGGCCTCCCAAAGTGCTGGGATTACATGAAGTCGTATTTTCATATTGCATTTTCATCCTGGGCGTTACTTGCATACTGGAAAAGGAAGGCCAGTTATGGAGCAGCGTTCAGCCTTGCTTCAGGAACACTGAGGGCTCTGGGCTGAGGTTGAAGAAAAACTTCCCCACCTGAAGTATGCATGTAATCCAGTGCTAGTTTTTCTCAGAAGCCAAATCCAAAGCTGTTGTACAAGGCCTTGGGCAAACCTCATCTCACGCATCCTGAGGCAAGGTGGAAACAGTCGCACTCCTAGGTCTGAAGGCATTAATAAAACAGCAGATTGAGGAATATGGAATTTCCAACTTTTTTTTAATGATAAAAATGACAATTTTGTACTCCTTAAATAACCTCATTCTGAGATAAGATATTCACAATGCTAATGAGAGCCCTGAGTCCAAGATTCTTCTAGGTTGAGGGAAATTGAGGCATGGCCCTAGTTTTCTATCCTTAGCCAGGGAAAGAAAACCTCTCTTACAAGTGCAACCATTTTCTAGAAATGTTCCCACCTCTGTCTTGCAGTTGCTAAATATAATAGCACGTTAGAATTGGAGAGGAATTTGGTTAAAATTGCAGTGCCTTTCTTCGGAAAGCCAGGCCTTTCAAGAAGGCACTTGCCTGCTCTCTTGGGTTACAATGGGATGTGATCATTTGCGCTCCAATCTCTAGATAGATTGTTCATTGTTGACCTTATCATCTGGAGAATTGTACACATGACACCTACTCCCTACGTGGGTAAATAATAATAATCCAACTCCTTAGGCGAGAGCACTTGGGACTGCAGTCCTCAAGGCGAAGTCCTAGAAGAGTATTCCTTTGCCTGTTTTGCTGAGCTCCTTAACTGAAAAGGCCCATTCCATGAAGAAAAAGAAAATGATGATATAATTGTAAACAACAAAAAAAGAGAGAGCGAAAACCTTATGCTCACTAGGATGACAAATATGCTGAGAAACGTTAGAAATTAATATGTCGAAATAGAAAAGTCTTTATGAAGATACTGGATTTTGTCTCTATTCAGAATTTCATATCTGTTGTTATGTCACTGTTCCACCTGGATTATTTTCTCACGAAGAGGCATACACCAAGCTGACTCTAGCAGGGGCAGGATGTTGCCTGTTTTCTCATTTGGCATTAAACTTTCTGGGAAATGTCCATTATCACTGCAGTGGTGAGTTCAGATAAGCTCAAAAGGAACTCTGTGCCCTTGCTGGAGAACATGAGGGACTTTGAAGAGCATGTGATGGAAAGAAAATGTCTGTTGTAATGGCAAAGACAATGTTCTTGAGAGTCACTCAGGACTGAATTTCCATTTTTGTTCTGCCCCTGTGAGACCTTAGACAAGTTTCTCAAACTCCCTGAGACTCAATTTATACCTCTGTAAAATGCAGACAATAACGGGGACTCCTAGACTGGCTTTTTGTGCCTGTAAAATGCATAATGCACCATCAGTGTTGGAGAAATGTTAGCAAATGACACTCACCTAGCAGTGTGCATGCTGTCATTGATTGGGTCTTTTCTTTTTTTCCCCACAGCTGGGACATCTTTCTGATGATCACTGCTGGCATGAAGCTATTACGGACGTCATTCTGCAACCCAGGTTACCAGTTTATTAACTTGAGCTTCACTGTCATCTTTTTCCACTTTGACTACAAAGATATTTCAGAGAGCTTCTTACTGGATTTCTTCATGGTGTCCATTTTATTTAGCAAGGCAAGTGAATTAGCTATTTTCTTCACTTTAACATTTTAAAGGGGACAGTTCTCGTCACCTGTTCTGAGTTTAAAACTTATTCTTTATTAAAAATTATGGGAGAAAATGAAATTAAATTATACATGTATGTTAAACTCTTGCTGCCATTTGGAGAAAATTGCCCATGGAATGTGTATGCCATGTTATTTGCTAAAAATCACTAATTAAAATGAATTAGCCAATAGTGTGACTTTAAATTGTATTACCTTTTTCTTTGTTAACAATCTCATTATAAAACTTCTCTAGATCTTAGGCCAGGCATGGTGGCTCACACATGTAATTCCACCAGTTTGGGAGGCCAAGGCAGGTGGAACACCTGAGGTCAGGAGTTCAAGACCAGCCTGGCCAAGACGATGAAACTCTGCCTCTACTAAAAATACAAAAATTAGCTGGGCGTGGTGGTGGGTGCCTGTAATCCCAGCTACTCAGAAGGCTGAGACAGGAGAATTGCTTGAACCTGGCAGGCAGAAGTTGCAGTGAGCCAAGATCTCACCACTGCACTCCAGCCTGGGAGACAGAGCGAGACTCTGTCTCAAAAACAAACAAAAAAAACCCAAATAACCAAAAAAAACCAAAACAACACACACACACACACACACACACACACACACACACACACACACAAACTTCTCTAGATCTTAAAATGCTATGAATTAAAGATTAGTAACCAAGTTCACTGGTTCCTTCCTCCCTGTCTCCCTCCCTTCTTTCTTTCCTTCTCTCCTGCCTGCCTGTCTGCCTTCCTGCCTTCTTGCCTTCATCCTTCTCTTTTCTTTTTGCCTCTTGATGTAACTTTGAAGACCTGGTACCCAAGAGCAGGGTCTCTTGGAGTATTTCCAACACTTTTAGCTTGTCTCAAGTCAGGATTTCATCTATTAAGCAAATTTATACGTGAGCAATGAGAAATCCTACTTATAATTCAGGCAAAATATGGGGCTGATATCTAATGTTTAGTTAGTGTGAGGGAAATAAAATCCTCTGGATACTTGGGAGTTTCTCCATGACCATATCTAGTCTGATTACTGTAATGAAACCCAGGTTTATCAGCAGAGATAGACATTTGGAACAGCTCTTGGTGAATAAACTCAGCGATGACACAACTTCTTTCACATGGTGTTCACACTCACAGCCCCAGTTGAACACAGCCATGGGGTTTCTTCTCGAGACTGACTTCAGCACCATCTTTCCCCTTTTAGTTAACAATTTTTAAAATTTTAAAGCTCTCTAAATTTTAAATTAATTTTTTCCACCTCTGAGTCAGTACTGTTAATCTTTATTTTATTTCAATTACTTACCTTTTCCTTCTATTGCCTTTCTCTTGGATTCTCTTAGGTAACAAAAAAAAAAAACCTCTCATACTGTACTAAAAGAAGCCCCATAAGTAATTACCACCACCTCATATTGCATGCAAGTGTCTTTTTTTATTTTATTTATTTATTTTTATTTTGGAGACAGAGTCTCACTTCTTCACAAACACAGTGCCACTCACAGGCTGGTGTGCAGTGGCACAATTATTGCTCACTGCAGCCTCTAACTCCTGGGCTCAAGTGATCCTCCTGTCTCAGCCTCCTGAGTACTGAGACAATAGGCATGTACTACCACCATCTGGCTAATTTTGTAAAAACTTTTTGTAAAGATAGGGTCTTGCTATGTTGACCAAGCTTGTCTCCAACTCCTGGCCTCAAGTAATTCTCCTACCTTGGTCTCCCAAAGTGTTGGGATTACAGGCATGAGCCACTGTGCCTGGCCATAGGTTTCCTCTTATAACTCTAATTGGGTACTAATCTTCAGTCACCTATGTCTCTCCTGTGTCGTCTTCCATTGGTTTCTCAGCCTACTCCAATTTCTGTATTTCCTTGTAGACCCTGGCCTTGGTCAAACATTTGTTTCCTGTTTGTGTGAGTTCTGTTTTGTTCTGATTAACTTGTCCCATTTTTCTTACTGTTCAAATTACAGGCTTCCATAAGCTCTTTTCCTTCATTATGTATAAATTTCTGTTATCTCACATAATAAATGTAGGATTATATCCTATAATCTTTAAACTATTTGTGAAGTTACTAGAAATTATTTCACTGTTTGCAGGGGTAAGAGTTTATCCCTAAACTGGCCCAGCGCAGTGGCTCACACCTGTAATCCCAGCACTTTGGGAGGCTGAGGTGGGTGGATTACTTGAGCTCAGGAGTTCGAGATCAGCCTGGGAAACATGGGGAAACCCAGTTTCTACAAAAAATACTCAAATTAGCCAATCTGGGTGGCAGGTGCCTGTATTCCCGCTACTCGGGAGGCTGAGGCAGGAGAATTGTTTGAACCGAGGAGGTAGAGATTACAGTGAGCTGAGATCACGCCGCTGCACTCCAGCTTAGGTGACAGGAATGAAACCCTGTCTCAAATTCAAAAAAAGAAAAAGATGTAAAATGTGCCAGAAGGAGTTCAATTCCTGACGTTCCTGACTCTGGCATTATTTACATTTTGACATGATGGTGTTTATATTTCTTTCTGAGCCTCAGTTTCCTGTCATGTGGAAAGTAATAATGCAAAGTCATTTGAGAGGATTTGTCAATATAACTGAAAACAGTTAAGTAGGACATACTCTCCAATGAAAGGTCATGTTTTTAAAGCTGTATGTAAGTAGAAAAAGAGAAATTACACACTGCTGTTTGTAAAGGGATGTGGCCACTTTTCCACACTGACCTGTCAGTTTTGTATCATCTGTATTAGTGGGTAGCCCCAGGTGAACAGAAGAGGTTTCTTTCTATAAGAGTCCTAGAGCATGGCTTCTAAATGATTCCTTCTCTGTAGTAAGAAAAGTGGCTTTCATTTATGGAACCACGGGCCACCTTTCTGCATTCTGACAGCATTCTGCACTGGCAGCAGTCTACTGACAAAAATATGTGGCTCAGAGTGGGTATCTCACCAAAGGGGCTTGCAAGGAGCAGAGAAAGGCAGTAAGCATGGCTGTTGGTCATCCTTCTAGTCCATGCAGACACTCAGTGACATCCTGTGCAGAATGGGGAGGGTGGAACCTGACAAGAACATGATCCAGGCCAGGCACGGTGGCTCATGCCTATAATCCCAGCACTTTGGGAGGCCAAGGCAGACACACACCTGAGGTCAGGAGTTTGAGACCAGCCTAACCAATGTGGTGAAACCCCGTCTTTACTAAAAATACAAAAAAAAGATTAGCCAGGCATAATGGCGGGCACCTGTAATCCCAGCTACTCCGGAGGCTGAGGCAGGAGAATTGCTTGAAGCTGTGAGGCGTAGGTTGCTGTGAGCCAAGATCTCGCCACTGCACTCCAGCCTGGGCAACAAAGCGAGGCTCCATCTCAAAAAAAATAAAACAAAAAGAACATGATCTAAAAAATCCACAAATACTTAGTTGTGCAGGCACTTTGCCATCACCTTTTTGAAGCACCAATTAAAATATGAATAATTTCAGATAGAACCAGAGCAACAGCTTCCTTATTGTCTCTAATTGAGGGAACATTAATTAGCACATACTGTTTGAATAATCCAGTCTTAGGCTGGGATAATAGCTAAGTGTCAAAGGAAAAAAAGAAAAATTAGTGAGACAAAAGCTAGGAAAAGAGGCGGCAAGTCGGAAGGTGGGGATTCTGAGTCCTGGTCCCTCTTGCCTCCCGCAAATGCCTGGTCACTCCTTAGCTTTAGAGAGCTGGTGACAATGAGTTTTCTGCAATGAGAAGCATGATCTTATTGCCTGATAAAAAAGAATATAGTGAAGGAAAGAGACAGTGTTTGTGATTTTCCTGGAAAAAAGCCAGTAGATATTAGTGACAGAAGATGATCATATCAAGGAGAAGTTCACAGTTAAGGTCTTCCATAAAGATTCTGCCTCGAAGTCCTAATTGATAGCTCCTTTTCATTCTGCTCATTTTAATATATCATTTTCAAAAAAAAATTATCTTTGAATGTATTTCCTAAGGGCTTTCTAGAAATCTCCACTGTTGTGCTTATAGGCAATCCTGCTCTCTGGGGCGATTCCTTGCACACTGTGAAATGTTACTTGTCCACTAGACTCATGTACATCCTGCTTATAACAGGGCCTGTCATCTGACCACTGCAGGTATCCCCCAGCCCTCCCTCAGCATTGCTCCTGTTTTACTAAATAGAGAAGTATTATTAGCCTGGCAACCCCCCTTACAGAAGGGCCATGAGGTTAATGAGGCAACATTTGGTTGGGTACTCAGTTTCCTTGGAAGAAAGGAGCTGCACAAATACAGGACACAGTATTATTTTGAGTCAGTTGCCTCTAATCCCTCGGACTTTATGAGTAGAAAGGGAGGAGAGAAGTGATTAGTGGCAAAGTAAGATCAAAGCGCCAGGAGGCCAAGGAAGGAAACAGATGGCTTCCAGAGGGCCCAGGCCCTGCCCACGTGATATTCTCTACCTCCCTAAACCCCCAAATCCCCCAGTGCCCCTGAAGTCTGGAGGATGAATATTGCCTAGTCTCTTCAGTCTGCCAGACCTGGTTTAAAAAAAAAAAAAAGGAAATATTGAGTTCCAAGGCCAGAATCCACTAGGACAAATTAAGTACAGCTCATGTATTACAGGGTGGGTGGGACACTTTCTAGTGAATGTTGCCCTGGGCTTGCATGTGTATAGATATGTGAGTGGGTTTGGGGAGCGGGGAGGTGGGTAGGAGGACAGTGAGAAAGAAGGGCTCCTGTATGTCCCTTCCTGAGTCATATGACCCTCCAACCACACATCCTTTTCCCCCATTCCTTCATTTCCTCAATCCCTTCCCTCTCTTTATCTTGCTTTTTCAGTCATTCTTCTCTTTTAAGAACTTTTGTTATTCATTGGTGACATTTCTGGTATGTCTCAGTCTTTAGGAGACAGTAAAACATGCAGATAAGGATATTTAGTTGCAAGGAATATTGATTGTTACAGGAGCAAAGATGGCAAAGCCTCTTTCCTGCCCTCCCATTGGCCCTGAAAAAGTTCTTAAAAACCACTGTTGGTCAGGCGCGGTGGCTCATGCCTGTAATCCCAGCACTTTGGGAGGCCAAGGCTAGTGAATCATGAGGTCAGGAGTTCAAGACCAGCCTAGCCAAGATTGTGAAAGCCCATCTCTACTAAAAATACAAAACATTAGCCAAGCGTGGTAGTGGGCACCAGTAATCCCAGCTACTCAGTAGGCTGAGGCAGAGAATTGCTTGAACCCAGGAGGCAGAGCTTACAGTGATCCAAGATCGTGCCACTGCACTCTAGCCTGGGTGACAGAAGTGAGACTCTGTCTCAAAACAAACAAACAAACAAAAAAACATTGTTGGTCAGGGTATGGTGGCTCATGCCTGTAATCCCAGCACTTTGGGAGGCCGAGATGGGTGGATCACCTAAGGTCAGGAGTTCAAGACCAGCCTGGTCAACATGGTGAAACCCTGACTCTACTGAAAATACAAAAATTAGCTGAGCATGGTGGCACATGCCTGTAATCCCAGCTACTTGGGAGGCTGAGGTGGAAGAATTGCTTGAACCTTGGAGGCGAGGTTGCAGTGAGCTGAGTTCACCCCACTGTACTCCAGCCTGGGTGACAGAATGAGACTCGGTCTCAAAAAGAAAAAGTTTTTAAAATCATAGTAACTTTGGGTTGTTAGAGGATGTAGAAGCAGGACTTGAGAAAATTCTGCCATAAGATCATTCTGCCAGCATTTCCAGAGCACATTAAACATAAAATTCTACAGGCCATTAGTTCAACATGGAGCATAACGCTTTCGCCACTTAGGAGATCAAAATTAATGCATGAAGTTGTATTTCTGAGAAAGCTGCATGAATAGTCACACCAGAACCATGATGTGTGGCTTTGTCAACCACATTAGCTGTTCAAGTTATATGAAACTGAAGTTTCTAAATGGCATTTTCCGTATTTTGTGAGTACAAGCAGAAAGTCTTGGATTAAAATCGAGCCACTTTAAAAAAAAATACATACTTATACAGATGTATTTGTTCAAAATACTTTGTTCAAAAAAGCAATTGTTCATTCATTGAGCACTTATTGGGTGCCTGCCAGGCATTGCACTGGGTATTACACAAAGGTTATTAGTAATACAAATGATACCAAATCTTTGTTTGGTACTTTCTGTGAGCCAGGAACTATTCTGAACACTTTATGCCATAATAACATACGTAATCTTCACAACAGCTTTGTAGGGGGATGCATCTCATTTTATAGATGAGGAAACTGAGGCACAGAAATTAAGTGAATTGCCAGAAAGTCTCCTAACTATAAAATAGTAGGGCAGGATTCAAAGCCAGGCGGTCTGGCTCTGAGTCTGTATTTTGTGATGCTGCCTTCTCTGCTTGGAGAGTTTGGATAAAGAGGCAGACAAGTAAAAGGCTAATTACAGGAAAGAATAGGAGAGGTGATGGTGGTAGAGTTTCAGAAATGCACATAAAACTGGTGCCCAGTCTAACCTGAGAGAATAAAAAACAATGCTCACCTTAAGCTTTGAGGAAGAATGGGTAAGTCAGGCAAAGAAGGAAAAGCGAGTTATGCAGAGGAAACTGCATGTGTAAAGGCACAGAAGCAAGAGAGGAGCTGGCACATTCCAGAAACCCTGAGATACTTGGGAAGTGTGAAAACCTGGAAAGGACAGTGGGTGGTTGGAAAAGTGAGAGATGAACCTGGAGGTGTCTATGAGATGGATCTCAAAGGACCCAGCATGCTAGGAGATTTCCTTAGGCATTCCCAAACAGGAAAACCACGAGAGTATAGACTTCATTGCTACATAAGCTGACGGATGTTAAGCAGAGGAGTAGCAGATCAGAACCGTATTTTAGAAATGTCTCTTTGTGGAATTGAATAAACAATGAGAAGGCATGGAGTCTTGGACCTAAGTAGGAAATTATTGTAGTCATCCAGGCAACTCATGAGGACTTGAACCAAGGTGGCAGAAGTGAGGGGAAGAAGGGAACAAATTCAGGAGGCATTTCAGAGAGAGAATTGAGGACATTTAGTGACCATGCAGATATGGGGACAGTGCACTGAGGGTGAAAGCCACCTCTGGGAGAGCTCTCAGTGTCTTCAGTGACTAGATGAAACGGGGTGTCATTAACTAGACTAGGGAATAATAAAAAAGAGAAAGACATTTTTGGGAAAAGGATGTTAGCTTCGATGTATTAGATTGTGGAATGAGAGTGATAAAGGTCAAAAATGAAAACCTGGAAAACAGGATTTTTACTATTTTATTATACTTTTAAAAATGTATTTAATACCTAAATGTATTCTTATCATGATAAATTTAGAAAAGCAATGGAAAATACAAAGAAAGTCTGTTTTTATACATACCTCCCTCTTTAACCCCAACCTCTTCCTATGGATAACTATTGTAACTATTTTGGAATGAATCTTTCTAGTCCTCTGGTATATTTACACACACACACACACATTCACACAAATTTAAAATTTCAATAGGTTCATTCTTTGCATGCCTTTCACCTCCATGTTTTGCTTAAACTATGTCTTAGAAGACTTTCCCATGACAGTACATACTATGTTGCCTCTTCCTTTTGACTCCTGCACAGAATACTATATCATGTACCATAATTTGATGAGTTATTCCATTATTAACAGGCGCTTAGTTTGTTTCCGAGCTTTTCTGTGGTAGTTGGGACTTCTTAGGTCAGAAACAACAGAAACCCAAATGAAACTGGTCTAATGGCAAAAGAGAATTTAACAGTTTACATAACTGATTGAATAACCCAAAGGCATTACTGATACCATTGAAGTTCTGTTTTTAATTTCTCCTTCTCTCCCATCTGTAGACTTCATAGTTAGATTGGCTCTCTCTCCATGGTGGTAATTATGGTCACTAGCAGTTCTATATTTATAGCATTCTTATAACTAATAATCCTCCCCCAAAAGAAAGAATATCTTTCTTGATAGTTTCAGCCAAAGTCCTGGGGTGAAGGAGAAATCTCATGGACTTTTTGAGCCACATGTTCATTCTTAAGCCAGGTACAAAGGCAGGAGGGTTATGGGTTCCCTAGCTGATGAGTGCTGGACTTCCTCTGGAATTTTCACCAAACCGCAGGGATGGTAGTCAGGGGAAGTAGATGAAGTGGCAGGTGGCCACTGCACTGGACTACACAGAAGGTCATGTTTAATATGCTGGTGCATCTGAGTGTTTTAGAAGCATAGAACCCTCGGATTGGACTTGCTGGGTCAAGAGGATGCTTTTGAAAGGGTCTCAGTAAAGGATCGTTCCAAAACACATATTGCTGCCAACAAGGATGACCAGCATTTAAGAAACAGGTAGAGGAAGGAAGATGTAAGGAAAGTTTGAGAAGTGACCCACGAAACAAAATTAAGTACAGTATAACAGAAAGCAAGAAAGAAAACAGTTTTAAGAAAGAAGGAATAGTCAGCAATGTCAGAGTCTTCACAGAGATCAAAGCCCAACACCGAAATGCCACTACTAGATTTAGCCACAGAAGAGCCACTGGTAAGGCTGACAGCACAGTGGTTCTGGCACTGTTAGAGTGAGTTCCCCAAGGTCCGGCGGTTTGCTGCCTGACTTACTTCCTTCTTTGCATCCTCTGTGCTTTCTTTAGTGTCCTTGGTAGGGTGAACTCTCAATACCTATTTGTAAGTGACCAAGTCTATTCATTGATCACAGGTCAATGTATTTAAATGTGGGTATTTGGGAGAACTTTGTAATGTGCTTTTCATTGAGGCTGTCTTTAAGGGAAAACTCTACAACTGCAACGACTTTAGGGCTGTTGATTTTTTATTGGTCCAGAAGAGGTGAATGGTATTAAACGTGATGTTTTTGTTACCTGCGAAGGATTTAGTCCATTGCCCTTGGAGGAATAAACATGCTAAATATGTGTGATGCAAAGACTAGTCTGCAATGTGCACTTAACGACTTAATGATGCCATCTCTACATTTAAAATGCAAGCATTGACACTTTTAGTACAAGAATTGGGTCCTTAGGCATTCCCAGCCAGGAAAACCGTGAACAACAAATGTTATTTTCTCTGGTGTCATTAATCTTAGCGTGTTCCCTTTGCTTCCTCCAGGTTTCTGGATGGTAACATCTGCACCCACCTCCTTCACAGGGTCAGTATGTGGACTGACTAATTCTCATTATTCTGAAATAAGGTGACAGTCATAGCATCCCTACATTATCTTTTTGGTGAGATAGTTTTGACTCATGCTCCATTTTCAGTTTATTTTTAGCTCATTTTCCCTCACTGGGCTGAAGAATGGACTTGTCAGATTTATTGATCTTTTTCATAATTCTGAAATTGTCAGTAAGGTCATTTCACAGTTTGCTCTCTGCTGGATAAGACTAACCCCCATAATAACATCAATCCGTAAGGCCTAGTGTTCTTCCTACCCTACGGCGTCCTATCCTTAAGAATGTACATCTGCTCTGATAAAACTTAAATTGTCTACAACTTCCTATGGAAGATTAGTCTGGATTACATACCAGCCGCTTGGTTGTCATTTGAAAGCATAGATGACCAGGAAATAATGAGACAGAAAACAAGGACGAGAATGAGGAGAAGAACCAGTGCAGTAGAAACTTTATCTTCAGCTAGATCTGGCAGGTGGTTGGTTGGTTAATAAAAAAAATTAAGCAAGAAATACTAAATGATACCTCTATACTTACCTTAATTATAATAACTTAAAAACTTACATATTAACTTCCATTACCAGAGTTCTGATGGAAAGCAAGGACTTCCCTTTTGTGTGTGTGTGAGATGAAGTCTTGCTCTGTTGCCAGACTGAAGTGCAGTGTCGGGATCTCAGCTCACTGCAACCTCCACCTCCTGGGTTCAAGCGATTCTCCTGCCTCAGCCTCCCAAATAGCTGGGACTACAGACACATGCCACCACTCCCAGCCAATTTTTGTATTTTTAGTGGAGATGGGGTTTCACAATGTTGACCAGGATGGTCTTGATCTCTTGGCCTCGTGATCCACCTGCCTTGGCCTCCCAACGTTCTGGGATTACAGGTGTGAGCCACCACACCCGGCCAGGACTTCGTCTGAGAAAGAATCTACAGAATGACTATATGGTCTTTTTCAGTGAACCATACCCATGATACATTTTCTAGGATGTTTAGTTTCCATCTCTGTTTTTGTTTTCTACTTGACTTGAGACATTAAAGTTACTCGTGAAACGGTCTGAAAGTCCACATTTCCTTTCTTCCCAACTGTCTTGCCATTCATATCTAGGTCCACAGCAATGTCTTTAGGGACTTGCCTTCATCAAGTCATTAAGCGTTCCACTTAGGTGTGATAGATACCACTCTCTTTCATTTGCATTCACATTACAAGAAGATTGTTTTAAAGATGTATTTTGTATGAATTTTAGATTTACAGAAAAGACCTGAAGATAGTATAGAGAATTCCCATATATCCCACACCCTATTTCCCTGTTACTAATATCTTACATTGTATGGTACATTTGTCATAATGAGTGAGCCAAAATAGTGTGTTACTATTAAAGTTCATACTTTATTCAGACATCCTGAGTTTTGTCTCATGTCCTTTCTCTGTTGGAGGGTCCCATTCACAAGACTGCATGACACTGAGTTGTACTGTTTCCTTAGGCTCCTCTTTGCTGTGATAGTTTCTCACGTTTTGCATGTTTGTGATGACTTGACAGTTTTGAGGAGTACTGATCAGGTATTTTATAGACTGTCCCTCCACTGGGGTTTGTCTGATGTTTTCCTTGTGTTTATATTAGGGTTATGTGTTTTGAGGAGGAAGACTACATAGGTCAAGTATCATTCTCATCACATTATATCAAAGATGTATGGCTGGGTGCGGTGGTGCACACCTGTAATCCCAGCACTTTGGGAGGCCGAGGTGAGTAGATCACCTGTGGTCAGGAGTTCGAGACAGGTCTGACCGACATGGTGAAACCCATTCTCTACTAAATACAAAAAAATTAGCCAGGCATGGTGGTACATGCCTGTAATCTCAGCTACTTGGGAGGCTGAGGCTGAAGTATCACTTGAACCTGGGAGGTGGAGGTTGCAGTGAGCTGAGATTGTGGCACCATTGAACTCCAACCTGGGCAACAAGAGCAAAACTTGGTCTCAAAAAAAAAAACATTTATAATATTAATATGAATTATGATATTACCATTAATGTTTAGCATGACTATAAGGTTTTTCCACTGCAAAGTTACCCTTTTGTCCTCCTTTCCATGCTCTCCTCTTCGGAAGGAAGCACTATGCACGGCGCGCATTGAAGGAATGGGAAGTTATATTTCACTTCCTTTGGGAGAAAGTACCTAAATTATTTGAATTCTTCTGCATGGGAGATTTGTCTCTTTATTTATTCATTTATATCAGTATGGGCTCAGATATTTATTTTATACTTGTGTTATAATCTAATATTTATTTAACTTGTTGCCCAAATTTTTTCAACTTTGGCTGCTTGGAGCTCTCCAGTTGGCAGCTTCTGAATCTCATGTCTCTCTGTCTCTCTGTCTCTCTGTCTCTCTCTCTCTCTCTCTCTCTCTCTCTCTCTCTCTCTCTCTCTCTCTCTCTCTCTCTCTCTGTGTGTGTGTGTGTGTGTGTGTGTGTGTGTATACTTTCTAACTTTCTATCACTACAGGATTTTCTAGGCATCTCACATACTTTCTGTCCCAGTCCTAGGATAAGACATTTCTCCAAGCCCTGTTCTATTTTATTGGAGAACAATATTGATCTGGGTACTAGATGTACTTATTGATACTGGGGTGTCGTTGCATCTAGGCATTCTCAGCTGAAAGAGCAAGGAAATATATGTGTGTATATGATCTGTATATACACTTATCTAGAAATGTGTCTTATGTAACCACTTGTATCTACATTAAACTAAACATGAGTTTAAGTTGATGTTTCCAAATCTAGTGCATTACTACATGGATCATTCCAGCCTTTTCCCCTTGTTTACCGTAACTTTCCATTCCAATAATGAGAAACATAGCTTCTACCATTTGTGTTTAGTTAACTATTAGATTCCAATATGCATCTGCAGTCACCCATTGATATCTGTGGGGGATTAATTCTAGAAGCTTCTGCTCCATAGAATTGCCTTTTTAAAAATACCTTTAACAAGAATAAGTTGACCATATTTATACGGGTCTATTTTTCTTGTGTGTGTGTGTGTGTGTGTGTGTGTGTGTGTGTATTTTTTTTTCTCTACTGAACATGCAGGTTTCTTACATAGGTATGCACTTGCCATGGTGGTTTGCTGTATCCATCCCCCTGTCATCTATATTAGGTATTTCTCCTACTGTTATCTCTCCCCAATCCCCCCACCCCCTGCTATCCCTCCCCTAGCTCCCCCACCCCTCGACAGGCCCTGGTGTGTGATGTTCCCCTCCCTGTGTCCATGTGTTCTCATTGTTCAACACCGACTTGTGAGTGAGAACATGTGGTGTTTGGTTTTCTGTTCTTGTGTCAGTTTGCTGAGAATGTTGGGTTCCAGCTTCATCCATGTCCCTGCAAAGGACATGAACTCATCCTTTTTTATGGCTGCATAGTATTCCATGGTGTATATGTGCCACATTTTCTTTACCCAGTCTATCATTGATGGGCATTTGGATTGGTTCCAAGTCTTTGCTATTGTAAACAGTACAACAGTAAACATACATGTACGTGTGTCTTTATAATAGAATGATTTATAATCCTTTGGGTAAATACCCAGTAATGGGATTGCTGGGTCAAATGGTATTTCTGGTTCTAGATCTTTGAGAAATTGCCACACCGTCTTCCACAATGGTTGAACTAATTTATACTCCCATCAGCAGTGTAAAAGCATTCCTGTTTCTCCACATCCTCTCCAGCATCTGTTGTCTCCTGATTTTTTAATGATAACCATTCTAACTGGCGTCAGATGGTATCTCATTGTGGTTTTGATTTGCATTTCTCCAAAGACCAGTGATGATGAGCTTTTTTTCATGTTTGTTGGCTGCATAAATATCTTCTTTTAAAAAGTATCTGTTCATATCCTTTGCCCACTTTTTATGGGGTTGTTTTTTTCTTATAAATTTGTTTAAGTTCTTTGTAGATTCTTAGCCCTTTGTCAGATGGGTAGAGTACAAAAGTTTTGTCCCATTCTCTTGGTTGCTGGTTTACTCTAATGATAATTTCTTTTGCTGTGCAGAAGCTCTTAAGTTCAATTAGATCCCATTTGTCTATTTTGGTTTTTGCTGCCATTGCTTTTGGTGTTTTAGTCATGAAGTCCTTGCCTATGCCTATGTCCTGAATGGTATTGCCTAAGTTTTCTTCTAGGGTTTTTATGCTGTTAGGTCTTATGTTTAAATCTTTAATCCATCTGGAGTTAATTTTTGTATAAGGCATAAGGAAGGGATCCAATTTCAGCTTTCTGCATATGGCTACTCAGTTTTCCCAACACCATTTATTAAATAGGGAATCCTTTCCCCGTTGCTTGTTTTTGTCAGGTTTGTCAAAGATCAGATGGTTGTAGATGTGTGGCATTACTTCTGAGGCCTCTGTTCTGTTCCATTGGTGTATACTTCTGTTTTGGTACCAGTACCATGCTGTTTTGATTACTGTAGCCCTGTAGTATAGTTTGAAGTCAGGTAGCATGATGCCACCAACTTTTTTTTTTTTTTTTTTTTTTGAGATGGAGTTTCACTCTTGTTACCCAGTCTGGAGTGCAATGGCGCGATCTCGGCTCATCGCAGTCTCCGCCTCCTGGGTTCAGGCAATTCTCCTGCCTCAGCCTCCTGAGCAGCTGGGATTACAGGCACGCGCCACCATGCCCAGCTAATTTTTTGTATTTTTAGTAGAGACGGGGTTTCACCATGTTGACCAAGATGGTCTCGATCTGTTGACCTCGTGATCCACCCGCCTCGGCCTCCCAAAGTGCTGGGATTACAGGCTTGAGCCACCGCGCCCGGCCCACTATTTTTTTTTTTTTGCTTAGGATTGTCTTGGCTAAGTGGGCTTTAATGTGTTTTTTTCCAATTCTGTGAAGAAAGTCAATGGTAGCTTGATAGAGGTAGCACTGAGTCTATAAATTACTTTAGGCAGTATGGCCATTTTCATGATATTGATTCTTCCTAACCATGAGCATGGAATGTTTCTCTATCTGTTTGTGTCCTCTCTTATTTCCTTGAGCAGTGGTTTGTAGTTCTCCTTGAAGAGGTCCTTTGCATCCCTTGTTAGTTGCATTCCTAGGTATTTTATTATCATTGTAGCAATTGTGAATGGCAGTTCACTCATGATTTGGCTCTCTGTTTGTCTGTTATTGGTGATAGGAATGCTTGTGATTTCTGCACATTGATTTTGTATCCTGAGACTTTGCTGAAGTTGCTTATCAGCTTCAGGAGATTTGGGGCTGCAATGATGGAGTCTTACATATACAATCATGTCGTCTGCAAATAGAGACAATTTGACTTCCTCTTTTCCTAATTGAATACCCTTTATTTCTTTTTCTTGCCTGATTGCCCTGGCCAGGACTTCCAACACTATGTTGAATAGGACTGGTGAGAGAGGGCATCCTTGTCTTGTGCCATTTTTCAAAGGGAGTGTTTCCAGTTTTTGCCCATTCAGTATGATATTGGCTGTGGGTTTGTCATAAATAGCTCTTATTATTTTGAGATATGTTCCATCAATACCTAGTTTATTGAGAGTTTTCAGCATAAAAGGCTGTTGAATTTTGTTGACGGCCTTCTCTGCATCTATTGAGATAATCATGTGGTTTTTGTCTTTGGTTCTATTTATGTGATGGATTATATTTATACATTTGCATATAATGAACCAGCCTTGCATCCCCGGGATGAAGCCTACTTGATCATGATGGATAAGCTTTTTGATGTGCTGTTGGATTCTGTTTGCCAGTATTTTATTGAGGATTTTCACATCAGTGTTCATTATGGATATTTTTTAGTTGTGTCTCGGCCAGGTTTTGATATCAGGATGATGTTGGTCTCATAAAATGAGTTAGGGAGGATTCCCTCTTTTTATATTGTTTGGAATAGTTTCAGAAGGAATGGTACTAGCAAGGGTCTATTTCTTGAGCTTGTTCAATTAATATATGTGTCTACTTTGCTAATACCAAACTCTCTTAGTAACTACCATTTTAGAGTGAGCTTTGAAATACTGTGGTTTTTCCAACTTTGCTTTTCTTCTTCAGTATTGTGTTGGCTATTCTGCTTTTGTTTATTGTTGTTGTTGTTTTGCCTTTCATACAAATTTTAGAATCAGATTTCTAGATTTGCAAAATGTCTTTTTAGGATTTTGAATGGGTTTATGCTGTATTTGTAGATCAAGTTGTAAAGAATCAATGTTTTAACAATATTCAGTCTTCCAATCTATGACCATTAAATACTATTCCATGTATTTAGTCTTTGGTTTCTTTCATCAGATTTCTATAGGTTTTTGCACATAGATATTGTACATATTTTGTTATATTTATACACACATGTTTTGTCTTATTTGGTGCTATTGTAGAGGGTGTATGTATTTTTTTAATTTTAAACTCCAATTGTTCCTCGCTTGCATATGAGAAAGCAGTTGACTTTTGTTTATTGACTTAGTATAGGGCAGCTTTGCTATTCTGACATATTAGTTCCAAGACTCTTTGTTCTGAATCTTTATGCTTAGTTTCTTTGTACCAAACTTACAGCTAGTAGTTGGTTCCTTTTTTACAAGAAGACTTTTTTTTTTAATTTCTTTTTTTATAGTTGGTTATTTATTTTTAAATCTGCTCTAACACTTTGTTTCTTAATTTGTGTATTTAGACCATTCACATTTGAACTGATTGTTTATATACCTAAGTTAATACATATCATGTTTGTAACTATAATTTTGATATTTCAAGAATGTTACATACGTGGAATCATACAATATATAACTTTTGGGGGTTGTCTTTTTTACTCACTTTTCTAAGATTTTTTTTGCATGCTATTCTTCATCCAGGTTGTTGTACAGATCAGTAATTCATTACTTTTCATTGCCGTATGGTAGTTCCATGCTAAATTTCTAAGGAAAATGACAGAGTGGCTGTACTATTTTACATTTCCACCGGGATTGCATGAGTGATCCATTTTCTCTGCATCCTGCCAGCATTAGATATTGCCACTATATTTTTAAACTTTACTCTGATGGATGTGTAATGGTATCTCATTGTGATTTTAATTTACATTTTCATAAAGGTTAGTGATATGGAACATTTTTTAGGTGCTTATCCTCCATTTGTGCATTTGTGTATATTCTTTGGTAAAATGACTTCATATCGTTTTTGTATGGTCTAGATTGGATTGTTTGGGCTTTTTACTGTTTAATTTTGAGAATTCCTTATATACTCTATATATTTTTTTCTTTTTTGTGGGGTTGGGGGTTGGAGTCTCTCTCTGTCACCCAGGCTGGAGTGCAGTGGTGTGATCTCAGGTCACTGCAACCTCTGCGTGCTGGATTCAAGTGATTCACCTGCCTCAACCTCCCGACTGGCTGGGACTAACGTGTGCACAGCACCACGCCTGGGTAATTTTTGTATTTTTAGACAGGGTTTCATCATGTTGGCCAGGCTGGTCTCAAACTCCTGACCTCATGTGATCCACCTGCCTCAGCCTCCCAAAATGCTGGTATTACAGGCATGAGCCACCGCACCCAGCCTTGTATACTCTAGATTTGATTCCCTTGTTGGATATGTCATCTGCAAATATTTTCTCCCACTTGGTAACTAGTCTTTTCCTTCTCTTAATAGGGTCTTTCAAAGTTCAAAAATTTTAATTTCGGCAACGTCTAATTTATTAGTAGTTTCTTTTATTGATCATAATTTTGTGTGAAGTGCAAAAAACTCTTTGCCTGGTTCCAGACCCCAAGATTTTCTCCTTTTTTTTTTTTCCTAACAGTTTTATACTTTCATTTTACACTTAAGTCTGTGATCTATATTGAGTTCATATGGGTTATGAGACTTAGGTAAAGGGTTGTTTGTTTGTTTTGCTTTTGTTTTTAAGGCTTTTTCTTTTTGCCTATTTATGTCTAATTATTCCAGCACCATTTGTTGAAATGACTGTCTTTTCTTCCTCAAATAGCTTTTGCACATTTCTGAAAATCAGTTGCACGTGTTTGTGTGAGTATATTTCTGAGTGCTGAATTTTATTCTACTGACCCATCTGTTTAATCCCTCTACCAATACCAAGAAGTCTTGATTACTATAAGAACTGAAATGGTAGATGGATTCTTCCCACTTTATTTTTTCCCAACATTGTTTTAGTTATTCTAGTTACCTTTGCCCTTCCCTTATAAGTTTTAGGTTAATTTTTATTGCAGCTATAAAAAAACACACTTGCTGAGATTTTAATAGATTTTAATTGCTTTAAAATTCTATATCAGCTTAGAGAGAATTGACATCTTTTCTGTGTTGAGTCTTCCAATCTCTAACTACAGAAGCCATTTATTTATCTTTTGATTTCTTTTTTTGGAATTTTTCAACTTTTAGCTTATAAATTTTACACAAGTTTTGTTATGTTTACAACTATATAATCCTGTTTTTGAGTGATGATGAATTGAATTGTATGTTTAATTTCAGAATGTATGGGTATATTGCTAGCATATAGAGATAGAATAGATTTTTGTAAGCCTGAATTTACTCGTTAGTTTTGGGAAGGTTTTGTTTGTTTGTTTGTTTTTATAGGTACCTTGGGATTTTCTATGTAGGTAACCATGCCATCTGCAGGTAAGGATCATTTTATTTCTTCTTTTCTGATCTGTATACATTTTATTTTCAAGTCTTATTGCACTACTGACACCTCCAGCACTATGTCCAATAAGAGTGGTGAAAGTAGATCCCTACCTTCTTTCGGACATTAGAAAGAAGGCATACAACTGTCACCATTAAGTGTGAGTGAGTTGTTTTTTGTAGGTCTTTATCCAGTTGAGAAAGTTCCCCTTATATTCCTATTTTTCCAAGCATTTTTACGTAAATGAAATTTCCATTTTGTCAAATGCTTTTCAATATTGGATGATGTAATTCTGTGATTTTTTTTTAGCCTGTTAATATAGTAGATTACATTGATTGATTTTTGAAAATTAAACCAACTTTGCATCCCAGAAACAAAACCCATTTGGCTATGGTCCATATTCTTCTTAAATGTTTATGAATGCTATTTGTTAATATTTTTTTAAGAAATTTGATCTATATCATGAGAGATATTGAGGTATATTTTTGTGTATGGGGTGTTGTGGTCTTTTGTATATATTGTCTTTGCTGGTTTTGGTATCAGGGTAACACTAGCGTCATAAAATGAATTGTAGTATCCCTTCCTCTCCTACTTTCTGGAGAGATTGTGTGGAATTGGCATTAATTCTTTAAACATTTGTTAGAATTCTCCAATTAAGCCATCTGGGCCTGGAGAATATTTTGAAGGAGTTTTTAAAATTAAAAGTTAAATTTCCATAAAAGTTGTAGGGATATTCAAATTACCTATTTGATACTGGATTTTCTGATAGCTTTGTTTTGGAAATGATCTGTTTTGTCTGTCTTCTAAGTTGACAAATTGACTTTTGTTCTGTTGTACTATGTATTGTTGCTCACAGTGTCCTCTTATTGCCCTTTCTGTATCTGCAAGTTCCTTAGTGATATCTCCTGTTTCACTCCTGATATTATTAATTTGTTTTTCTTTGTCCGTCTTCCTAGGGCTTTCTTAATTTTATTGATCTTTTCAAAGAGCTAACTTTTTGTTTCATTGATTTTCTTTATTTTTGTTTTATTTGTAATTTCATAGATTTCTGCTTTTATCTTTATTGTTTCCTTTCCTTTCTTGCTTGTGATTTATTTTGCTGTTTTATTGCGGGGGATCTTGAGGTGGGATATTTTATTATCAATTTCAGACTTTTCCTATTTTCTAATGTTTGCTTTTAGTGCTATGAACTTCCTTCTGTGCACTGCTTTAGCTGCGCTCCACAAACTTTGAAATGTTATATGTTCAATTTCATTCAATTGAATGTATTTTTCTTATTTTCCTTAAGACTTCCTCTTTGATCCATGAATTATTTACAAGTGTGTCATTTTCCAAGGTTCTGGATATATTTGTGTTATCTTTCTATTATTCATTTCTAGGTTGATTTATTTATGGTCAGAGTACACTGTAGGATTTCATTTCTCTTCATTTGTGTTGAGTTTTTTGTTTGTTTGTTTTGGCATCTATGCGTTTGTGTGTCTGTAGCTGAGAATATGGTCTATCTTTGTATCTGTCCATGAACACTTAAAAAGACCATGTGTTCTCCTGTTCTTGGAGAATCAATAAAAGTTGGTTATATGCTGTTGCATTATAATGTTGTTGAGTTCCGCAATATTGTTATTTTTTCTGTCTAATTATTCCATCAATTGTTGAGAGTGGTGTTGAAGTTTCCAACCATAATTGTGATTTGTCTGCTTTTTCTTTCAGTTCTATTAGTTTTTGCTTCACATATTTGTGGTGTTTGCTATATTCACATTTAGGACTGGTAGATCTTCCTGGTGAATTGATCTTTTTATCATTACATAATGTCTTTTCTGATCATTTCTTTGCTTTATCTGAAGTTTATTTGATAATGATATCACTATTCCTGTTTTTGGTTGATGTTTGCGTAATGCATATTTTCTCATCCTTTTACTTTAAAACTGTTTATATCGTTACATAGACAGTATATAGTTGAGTTATGGTTGTTACTCCATTCTGCCAATATTTGTCTTTCATATATCTAGACCATTTCATTTATGTAATTGTTGATATGGTAGTGTTTATGGCTGTCTTGCTTGTTGTCGTCGTTGTTTTCACTTTTTTCTTTTTTTTATTATTATTATACTTTAAGTTCTAGGGTACATGTGCAGAACATGCAGGTTTGTTATAAAACACAGTCAGGCACACAGTAGATATGAAATACAACTCCAGAATGTTGCCTATTGCTCTCTTACAATGACGGTTCATTAACATATCCTAAGCCACTTACAGAGGCTGACTTGAACTCGGTGCTATTCCCAGTCTGCACAGGCTCAGGAGTAAAGACTGGTTTGCTGAAGTTCCCTGCAGCCACTGCATAAGCAAAACACATTTTCTGGGCTTTCAGGGATACCTATTCACCATCAGCTTCCACCCAGGATGGTTCAGGGAAAAAAAATTCACAAGCTCTGCACTATGCCTGAAAACAAAGAACACACTCCAGTGCATCTGTGTTCCCAGGAAGACAGGAAATGCCTCAGTGATGAGACCACTGGTGTATGTCTTTATTTCCTACCGTATGCAACATCTAACAAAAGGCAGGTTCATAATAATTATTCAGCACATATTGATTGAATTCATTTGACAGCTTCCGAGATGGAAAACTGCTTTTTGAGAAATGAACTTTTAGGTCGGATGCGGTGGTTTGGATGGCATTTATTATTCTAGAGATGCTGACTCACAGTGGTGGGGGAAGGGGGTGCAGGGAGGAGCAAGACTTTTAGACTGAGCATATGGATTACTTGGAGTTCCTTCTCTGGCTTCTCAAGGTGTATGTTTTGATTTTCTTGGCTTCTTATGAATCTTGTTCAGCTGTCTAGCTGCCGCCTGCTGTCCTGTTCACAGTGGGGAGTTAGCACAGGGCCAGTGGAGCTGGCAGCCGCACCGTGGATTTCTTGCTCTGTGCTCTCTAGTCATCAGAGTCCCTCTTGCAAAATCAAGAAGAATAAACTGCAGTCTGCTTCTAGCTGTAGATCTACTCTGGTGATGACAAGCTGTTGTTACCCAACTGGCCATCTCTCTGCACTGTGGCCACAGCCTGTGGCTGCATTCTTAGTGTTGCATTGCATAATTGCAGAACAGTGCCTACACTGCCCCTACGCATTCCTTAGTTAAGGATTTACAGCCTAACACATCCACTTTCTTGTCTTCTGCTCCCTAGGACAGCACCCACACACAAAGAGGATGATTTCCCTTAACTCAAATCATGCAAGTTACAGCAGTTCATCTCTTGGGAGGGGCTGAAATGTGTGCTAGCAATTCGGCCTTCAAAGTAAGAGTCAGCTTTTTCTCCCCATTTGGGACATCAAGCCTACCATGCAAGAGTTAAAACTTTTTTTCTTCATTTTTGCTTTATTCTCATGCCAAAGTATACTATAATAAATATGTGAATTTAGTTATATTGTTCAAAGATCTACACAGGCACATTTATCCATGCTAATACATCAAAGAAGTATTTATGAGCACCCGTCTTTTTAAAAAGTTTGCAGCATTCTCTGCTGAAGGAGTCTGCTCACTGGTTAAATGTTGCTGTCCCTCTGGGCAGTCATGTGCCTTCATTAATAGGGAGAACTGAAGAGCCAGAGTTGATGAATCTTCCAAGGAGCAGAGAAGTAAGGTGTGCTTAAGGCACAAAGGCTACTTGAGTGGCTTCAGGGAATTCAAGACAGGTGACAACTCTAGAGTCACTTGCTGAAGGAATTTTGAAAACCCTCCTCATTCAGCACCTAGGAGTGCCCTAAGGCCTTCCTTAAAATGCTTCCAGAATAGATGCTAACTCAGTCTGGTTAAGAGCCAGCCTTTTCCTTGCAAGTCTGCCCACTGGCATCTGCCTTCCTTTGCTGGCTGTAGGCATCTTGTTTTATAGGATGTGCATTTAGAACCTGCAGATTTCACTTCTTTACCAGGTGCTCATATTTAGGACAAGATCTTCAAGGTCACAGATTTTCTCATTCTTTCTTTCCTTGAACTAGCGGTTGTAGAAGTACTTTGAGTGGTCCAAACCATAGTGTTCTGGTTACTATACAAATTTGAAACATCCAAGGAGGAAGAGAGGGTAAATACCTGTCTTATCAGAAAAAAGGCAGTGGCAATGACAAAGATCTGACATGTAAATGAAAATCATTAAGTAATAGGAAAAATTCCATTGAACCCAAGCTCCTATTGCCTATACACTTGATGAACTGGGAAAACACCTGATCCTTTCAGGCTCTTGTTTCACTTTCTGAAAAACATTTACTGAAATACCTACTATGAGCCTACAAATCTTTTAGAAGGTGACGGTAAAACTGTAAGTAATACCAGTGTCTGCTCCAAGGAGAGTACATTCTAATGGGGGGTGCAGGAGAAATAGACATATAAAAAGTGATTTGGGGCTGGGCGTGGTGGATCACGCCTGCAACCCCAGCTCTTTGAGAGGGTGAGGTTGGCAGATCGCTTGAGCTCAGATGTTCAAGACCAGTCTGGACAACATAGGGAGACCCCATCTCTACAAAAAAATTTAAAATTAACTAAGTGTGGTAGTGCTACTTGGGAGGCTACTTGAGAGGCTGAGGTGGGATGATCTCTTGAGCCTGGGAAGTTGAGGCTGCAGTGAGCCATGATTATGCCACTTCACTCCAGCCTGGACAACAGAGCAAGACTCTGTCTCAAAAAAATTTAAAAATTATAAATAAATAAATAATTTTGAAACAATGTCATAAGTACAATCAATAAAAATAATCTGTATTTATGAGTACTTAATGATATTCTGGTTCTTGAGCTAAAAATTTACATGGATGATCTCATTCAGTCTTCACAATAAACTTCTGAGGTAGGTAGCATCAACCAGTCTGCTGTGCAGATGGGAAAACTGAGGCTCAGTAGACTGAAACCTGTCTCCCAACTAGTCGGAGGTGGACCTACTGTCAGAACATGGGTCTGCCTGACTCCAACACCCATTTTTGCTGCCAACGTTCTGTACAACTTTCCACGTGATAAAAAATTACATGCCAAATATTTTAGGAGTCTCTAGAAGAGAAAAATGATTAGGGCAGTGGAGAGGAGACTAACAGGATAAATTTTGAGGGAATATCACTTTGAACTACTTCTTTATTCCGTTTTATTTCTTCTACTCACAGATTATTTGTGCTTTTTAAAAATCATTCTCTTGTATTAAGAATATAAAAGTTAATCATCAATATCTACCTTTAGATGTATATGTGTAGTGTCATTACACTACACATAAAGTGGTATAATATGATTTAAATATATTATTTAAATTTAATATTATTAAATTCATATTATTTAATAATATAATTTCAAAATATATTTTTATTTTATTTTTTCTTGCATTTTAGGTTTTGGGGTACATGTGAAGAACATGCAAGATAGTTGCATAGGTACACACGTGGCAGTGTGATTTGCTGCCTTCCTCCCCTTCACCTATATCTGGCATTTCTCCCCATACTATCTCTCCCCAACTCCCCACCCCCTGCTGTCCCTCCCCTATTCCCCCCAACCGACCCCTGTGTATAGTACTCTCCTCCCTGTGTCCATGTGTTCTCATTGTTCAAAACCCGCCTATGAGTGAGAACATGCAGTATTTCATTTTCTGTTCTTGCGTCAGTTTGCTGAGAATGATGTTCTCCAGGTTCATCCATGTCCCTATAAAGAACACAAACTCATTGTTTTTGATTGCTGCATAATATTCCATGGTGTATGTGTGCCACATTTTCCTTGTCCAGTCTATCATCAATGGGCATTTGGGTCTTTGCTATTGTAAACAGTGCTGCAGTGAACATTCGTGTGCATGTGTCCTTATAGTAGAATGATTTATAGTCCTTTTGATATATACCCAGTAATGGGATTGCTGGGTCAAATGGAATTTCTGTTTCTAGGTCCTTGAGGAATCACCACACTGTCTTCCACAATGGTTGAACTAATTTACACTCCCACCAACAGTGTAAAAGTGTTCTATTTCTCCACATCCTCTCCAGCATCTGTTATCTCCAGATTTTTTAATGATCGCCATTCTAACTGGCATGAGATGGTATCTCAATGTAGTTTTGATTTGCATTTCTCTAATGACCAGTGATAATGAGCATTGTTTCATATGTTTGTTGGCCTCATGTATATCTTCTTTTGTAAAGTGTCTGTTCATATCCTTTGCCCACTTTTGAATGGGCTTGTTTGTTTTTTTCATGTCAATCTGTTTTAGTTCTTTGTAGATTATGGATATCAGCCCTTTGTCAGATGGGTAAACTGCAAAAATTTTTTCCCATTCCGTTGGTTGCCGATTCACTCTAGTGACTGTTTCTTTTGCCGTGCAGAAGCTGTGGAGTTTGATTAGGTCCCATTTGTCTATTTTGGCTTTTGTTGCCAATGCTTTTGGTGTTTTGGTCATGAAGTCCTTGCCTACTCCTATGTCCTGAATGGTTTTGCCTAGATTTTCTTCTAGGGTTTTTATGGTATTAGGTCTTATGTTTAAGTCTTTAATCCATCTGGAGTTAATTTTAGTGTAAGTTGTCAGGAAGGGATCCAGTTTCTGCTTTCTGCACATAATATTTTTATATTTTAATTATTAATATATTATTTTAATATATTTTATTAATTAATATAATTATCAGTATTAATTAAAATGTATTTTAATATATTATTTATAATATATTTTTAAAATCTATTATTTAATAATATGAATTTCCATATATAAATTTAATAATATTACATTTAAATAATAATTATATTTAAATCATATTACACCACTTTATGTGTAGTGTAAGGAACTTCAACATTATTTCTTCTTCCATCCTTTTTGCTATTATTGTCATATGCTTATTTTTACATATGCTAAGAATACACAATACATTATTTACTATTCTTGATTTAGAGCAATAAAAAATTCTAAAAATGATTTTATTTTATTTATTTCATTCCCAATACTCTATATCTTGTGTAGGTCCAAGTTTCGGACCTACATTATTTTTCTTCTGCCTGGAGAACTTTCTTGAGCCACTCTTGAACGTGGGTCTATTGGCAAAGAATTCTGTTGGTTTTGTTTGCATGAGAAAGGATTTAACTTTCATTTTGAAAGATATTTTCACTGGGAATAGGATTCTATGTTGATAGTTTCACAAGACGGGCAGTTCTCCCAACCATCTTAGCACTTTATAAATGTCACTCTATGACCTACTGGTTTACACGGTTTATGAGGAGCCTTTTGCAGTGCTTACCTTTGTTCTTCTCTGTGTAATATGTCTTTTTACCGGCTACCTTCAAGGTTTTCTTTTTGCCATTTGTTTTCGGTAGTTTGAAAATATGTCTTTTGTTTTTATCAGTGTTGCATATAGGTTTTGTTGTTTGTTTATTTATTCACTTGTTCATTTGTATATTTATGCTCCTTGCTACTATCTGATCTTTTTTTTTTTTTGAGACAGGGTCTCCCTCTGTCACCCAGGCTGGAGTGTAGTGGCATAAACTTGGCTCACTGCAACCTGTATCTCCTGGGTTCCAGCAATTCTCCTGCCTCAGTCTCCTAAGCAGCTGGAATTACAGGCATGCGTCACCACAGCCTGGCTAATTTACGTATTTTAGTAGAGACAGGATTTCACCATATTGGTCAAGCTGGTCTCAAACTCCTGACATCAGGTCATCCACCTGCCTCGGCCTCCCAAAGAGTTAGGATTACAGGTGTGAGCCACAACACCCGGCCTGATATTCTGAATCTGTGGTTTAGTGTCTGTCATTTTGGAAATTGCTTAGCTGTTATGTATTCAAATATTTTTGTTCTACTGTCTTCCTCTTCTTTTTCTGAGGTTCAGAATATGCCTATGTTAGACAATTTGGTATTCCTCTAAAGGTTTCAGATACTCAATAATGTTTGCAATTTTTAACTCACTGAGTTGTATTTTGTGTGTCAGTGTGGACCATTTCCGCTGACCTGTCTTCATGTTCACTGATTATTTCCCCGACTATGTCCAGTGTGACAAGTTTGTGGAAAGAAAGCCTTCTATATCTGTGACTGTGTTTTTCATGACTCTCATTTCCACTTGAGTTTTTATTTTATAGTTTCCATTCCTCTGCAGAGACTACCCATTCAGTCTTTCATCTTGCATGGTATTCCATTACAGCCCTTAACGTGTGAATCACAGTTCTTTTAAACCCCCTATCGGATAGTTCCACCGTATGTGTCATCTCTGAGTCTTACTTTAATTATGGCTTTGTCTTTTAGGAGTGAATTTTTTTTCCTGCCCTTTTGTATGCCTCATAATTTTTTGTTGACAGCTGGATATTTTGTGGAGGCCCATAGAGACTGAGGTAAATAGTTTTTTTTTTTGAGATGGAGTTTCACTCTTGTTACGCAGGCTGGAGTGCAATGGCGCGATCTCGGCTCACCGCAGCCTCCGCCTCCTGGGTTTAGGCAATTCTCCTGCCTCAGCCTCCTGAGTAGCTGGGATTACAGGTGTGCACCACGACACCCGGCTAATTTTTTGTGTTTTTAGTAGAGACGGGGTTTCACCTTGTTGACCAGGATAGTCTCGATCTCTTGACCTCGTGATCCACCCACCTCGGCCTCCCAAAGTGCTGGGATTATAGGCGTGAGCTACCACGCCTGGCAGAAAATAGTTTTTATGCCAGAAAATGAGCATCCATTTCCTTTGCTAGACTTTCATATGTGGGGAGGAGTGGAATTAATCTAGCTTGGGAGTGGGACAGTGCTGAGCTTTGTTGTTGCAGTGGTTACCCTCAGGCCATCATGGGCCCTTTCCTGGGGGTGTACCTTGTGTAGTGGTTGGAGAGCCAGGTGGGGTTGCCAGAGTAAAGTCTGCTCAGTCCCCAGCTTTAGAGTTGTGCCTCAGAGTGGTGGCATGCTCTAATGCCTTTCCTGCCCCTCTCCCACTGCTATATGTTTTACTTTTTACTTAAAACTTGTTACCTTGGTGGCAGAGGATGGGACAAGAAGTACATTCTAATCAATTTTCTTTTTCTTTTTTTTTTTTTGAGACAGAGTCTCACTCTGTCGCCCAGGCTGGAGTGCAGTCATGCAATCTCAGCTCACTGCAACCTCCCTGTCTTGGGTTCAATCAATTCTCTGCCTCAGCCTCCAAGTAGCTGAGATTACAGGCACCCACCACCACGCCCAGCTAATTTTTTTTGTCTTTTTAGTAGAGGCAGGGTTTCACCACCTTGGCCAGGCTGATCTTGAACTCCTGACCTCGTAATCCACCCTCCTCGGCCTCCCAAAGTGCTGGTATTACAGGCATGAGCCACTGCCCCCAGCATCTAATCAATTTTTTTTTCAAGAGTCAAGGTCTCACTCTATTACCCAGGCTGGAATGCAGTGGCTTGGTCACAGCTTACTGCAGCCTGGATCTCTAGGGCTCAAGTGATTGCTCCTCAGCCTCCTGAGTAGCTGGGACTACAGACTGCACCACTGGACCCAACCTTGTTAATCCAAGTTAAAGAAAAAGACTATATGTGCTTGTGTATGTGTGTGCACATAGTACATGTTCACGTGCAGAAAATGCAGGAAGGATAACTCCGCGAACAATCATTAACTGTGGTTGGAACTTCAGGTCACATCAGAGTAAAGCAGGAAACAGAAACTTTCATTATACACTTTATGCAATTCTATGCTATTTGGTTTTTTTTTTAAGTAAACTCCTATTATTATATTTTGATTTTAAAAATTCCTATTATTATATTTATATTTTGATTAAAAAATGTGGAAAGTTTTAAGTGCTTACAAGAGAAAGCTTCAGTGATATGGAAGAAATCACAGTATGAACCATCTTATTCCTATATGTGCTAGATTAATGAAATGTTATTACAAATAGAAAAACTTCAAGACAGTATGTAAGTTAGATACCCAGGGAGGTATGCAGAGGAGAGGGACAAAAGGGCTTTACAAAAAGCTGCCTTATAGGTCATCCGTTAACTTTATTCCTCTTGCTACAGTGCCATATGGGTGAAAGCAAGCACCATGTGTCCTGATAGGAGGCAAATGAACTTGCCTCTCATACCCATTTAAGGGCAGCATTCGCTCCACACAAGATTGTAACAGATCGTTAAGAGGGAGGAAGCCCCCAAAAGCAGAATCCAGGAAGGTGCTGCTTCTCCACAGGAAGAGAGAGCTAAATAGAATGCAATTCAAAGATGGAGAAGTTATTTCATACATGGAATAGTTAGAAGAAGGCCAACATGGAATTAAAGAAGTAGGAAATGGAAAAGGAAGGCGGAATGTGTGCAAAAACTGTGCTATTTCTACCACTTCACTCCAAGGTGAAATGAGCAGAATACTTAGAGAGCAAAAGTATCCGTCACTTTCATTATCTCGGGTTTCTTCCTTATTGAAGTCCACCTTGCCTTCTTCCTCAACCGTCCACCTCCCCGTACATCATTAACCTACGGCCCATACCCCAACACATGCAGAAACACACAGACCCAGGATTACATTTATTTTCTGTCTATTGTGTTCTCTTAAGGGTCTGAATTTGTCTGGCTGCATTAAGGTCGGCTCATCGAAGAATCAGGGCTTGTTGCATTTCCTTTGTTAATGCCGCATTGATTGGCCTAAGTAGCCTACTCCTGCTGGGTACTATCATTTCTGCATTGTCTCCATTTCTCTTCTTAGTTAAAATTTCCCAAACCGTACTTCACAGATAACAAACCATTACCCCAGGTTCCTTTCTCTCTCCTTATATTTTAGTCTCCCTTAGTAATTTTCTTTCCACTTTTCAGTTTTAGTTTAGTCAGATTCATCTTGCTTGATGCCTCTTGTCTGAATAATCCTGAGATTCTATTGTTAAATACAGTGTTTATTGCAATAGAGCTCTGGTACCCTCTATGTGGTTTAAGAAGAATTCTTGTATTACTAGTTTGTAAGGGATGTTTATGAATGGGTGTCATTTTTGAAAAAATTCATTTTTCAACATCCTTTCTGCACCAGTTGAGCAACATTCACTTTTTCTTTTTTACTTTCTCAATTTTGTTAATTACATTAACATTTTTTCCTAATATACTATTATGAAGTGGACCAAATTTGATGATGATGTGTTTTTATGCATTTATAGATTCATTTTGTAAATATTTCATTGAGAGTTTTTACATTTATATTCATAGATATTAATATATTTTTCTTTCTTGTAATACCCGTGTCCAATTTTTACATTAAAGAAATAGCCTCCCAATATGGACTGTGAAGTTTTCCTAAGATGCAAATTTTAAGGCAATATCTTCTCCTCTACAGATTACTTTACCTGGGTTCTAAAAGTTCTAATTGGTATTACTTCTTTTCATTGTCGTTGATTTTAAAATATGTTCTAATTTTAATAATTTATTCTTAACTATTATTTTCATTGTTATTACACACAAATCCAAAGGATTGTGATTATTACAATTGTTATTTTGCCACCTTTTCATTATTAACTTCTAATTTAATTGCAAAACAGTGTGTATGATATTAATTTTTGTCATGGATTAGGACTGCTTTTGTACTTTAATATGGCATCAATTATTGTAAATGTACCTATGTTTGAAAATTATGTTCTCTCTCTTTTGGTTAGTTGTAAGGTTCTAATGCACATATCTCTAGATGAAGCTTGTTAATTCTGTTGGTCAGATATTTCATATGCTTATTTTATTGTCTAATTGAACTATCATTTTCTGAGCTAGGTATCTTGAAAGCTTCCCCAATGATTATACATTAATAATCTTTCCTTGTAATTCTACCCATTTTTACTTCAAATATTTCTGAGAGTACATGGTCAAGTATATATATTTCAATTATTTTGTCTTCCTGGTGACACTCTCCTTTCATCATTATGTACTGCTGTTTATTCTTTTTTGAGTAAAAGTCTCACTATTTTGCTTAATATTAATAAAGGTAAGGCAGCTTTCTTTTGGTAAAAATGTATCTGGTATCTGTTTAAAAATTACTTTACCTAAAATTTCTAGGTCACTTTAATATTTCTTCTAAAGCTAACAAGATTTTTATTTTTAAGGCAGACTGACAATCTGTGTTTTGATAGGCAAATTTTATCCATTTACATTTACTGTGATTACTGATATGTTTGGACTTTTTTCTATCATGGTATTTTTTGTTGGCTTTATGTTCATGATGCTTTTTCTTTGTCTCTCCACCTTTTCTTTCTTACCATCTATTGAACAAAATGAACTTTTTTTGGTCCTTTTTTCCCTCTAGTGCTTTGAAAATTGAATATTGTGTTTTTAGTCCTTTAGTGCAATGATTTGCAATATGTGGTCACCAGACTGGCAGCATCAGCATCACCTGGCTCTTACCCAAAAGTCAGGTGACAACAAATGCTGGTGAGGATGTGGAGAAATGAGAACCCTTGTAAATTATTGGTGGAACTGTTAATTAGTAAGCCACTGAGGAGAACAGTTTAGAAGTTCCTCAAAAAACTAAAAATAGAGCCTCCATATGATCCAGCAATCCCACTGGGGAAATCAGTATATCGAAGAGATAGCTGCACTCCTATGTTTGTTGCAGCACTACTCACAATAGCCAAGATTTGGAAGCAACCTAGGTGTCCATCAACAGGTAAATGGATTTAAAAAGAAAGACAAGCATCATATATTCTCACCTATTTGTGGGATGTAAAAATCCAAACAATTTAACTGTTGCAGATAGAGAATAGAAGGATGATTACCAGAGGCTGGGTTGGGGCTAGTAAGGGAACATTGAGGGGAGGTAGAGATGGTTAATGAGTAAAATAGGAAAAGTAAATAATACCTAGTTTTTGATAGCATAACAAGGAGATTGTAATCAATAATAAAATAATTGTGCATTTGAAAGTAACCAAAAGAGTACAACTGTATTATTTATAACACAAAGGATAAGTGCTTGAGGAAAGAGATGTGCAATTTTCCATGCTGTGATTATTATGTATTGTATGCCTACACCAAAATATCTCATGATTCCCTACCATGCACTCACAAAAATTAAAAACTTAAAAAGATAATAAATGATGCTTGAAAATTTGGATATGTATATTCAGAGGGATGAAACATCTAGTTTCATCCTATCTCTCACTATACACAAAACTCAAATCAAAGTAGATTAAAGACTTAAGTATAAGACCTGAAACTATGAAACAATTAATACTAGAAGAAAACTGGGGAAATACTTGAGGACATTGGTCTGGGCAAAGGTTTATTGAGTAAGACCTCAAAAGCCAAGACAACCAAAGCTAAAATTGAGAAATGGGATTACCTCGAGCCAAAAAACTTCTGCACAGCAAAGAAAAGAATCAACAAAGTGAAGAGACAAGCCATAAAATGGGAGATAAATATTTATAAAATATCCAACTGACAAGGGATTAATAACCAGAATATATAAGGAACTCAAACAACTCAATAGCAAATAAAAGTTAAAAACAATTTTAAAATGGCAAAAGTTCTTTTGAGATGTTTGAGGCTATGCCTCAAAACATCTGACAGTTTTCCACGATTCCTTTTTTCCTGGCTTTTAATCTCTCAGCTGGGCTCCCACCCAAATTTATTAACTTGGTTGCCTGTGAACCTCCACGTTTCTTCTCATCTTGTCTCTTCCTTTCCAAGCACTCGAGAGTCTCAGCTTCTACACTGTTCTCTCACTTTGAGCTCCATGCGTCTTTAACTCAACAGCCAGTTTTTGTGATGCCTTTCCCTCTTGTATACCTCTTCAAGTTCGAATATTGGTAATTCCAAATTTGGGGTGAAGTTAACTGAAGCTGAGAAAGAACTAACTGAGTACAACAAAATGCAAAAAATGGCAAATGATAGAATGAATCTGGGAGCTTAGTAAGCATGGAGCAGTGGGATTAGGAGAGAGAATTGCACTTTACTCAGATGGATGTATAGCTTCCTAAGACAACACCCAAATATAAGAAAATTCTGTAAGTAGCCAGTTATTTTACTGAGGTCAGGACAGTGTGTAGGGGATCTCCAGAGTGAAGATGGCATATGCCTTATTGCAAATGTATTAGCAAGGAAAAGTTTTGGGGTCACCTTTATTTGGAGACATTTCTCTTAAGCTGGTTTGTGTATTTGCTATCTATAGCAGAGATATAACAGCATGTGTAGGTCTAATTGAAAATGTATTTCCAAAATAGGTCATTCTAAATGAGAGTATTTTTGCTGGCTTTTCTAGGGAAACAGCTGTAATTACTCCATTGTGATCTTCTTTGCTCTTTTACATTTCTTTTTATTTTTTTCTTTCTTTCTTTTTTTTTTTTTTTTTTTTTTTTTTGAGACAGAGTCTCACTCTGTCACCCGGGCTGGAGTGCAGTGACACAATCTCAGCTCACTGCAACCTCCACCTCCTGGGTTCAAGTGATTCTCCTGCCTTAGCCTCCTGAGTAGCTGGGATTACAGGTATATGCCTCCACACCTGGCTAATTTTTTTTTATTTCTAGTAGCGATGGTATCTCGCCATCTTGGCCAGGCTGTTCTGGAACTCCTGACCTCAGGTGATCCACCCACCTCAGCCTTTAAAAGTGCTGGAATTATAGGCATGAGCCACCATACCTGGCCTCTACTGTGATTTTCTTTACTCTTTTCCTGGTGTTTAAAGTGGAAAAAACCCAAATGATTTTGTTTTCTCTTATACTCATGCTCCAGTAACTTGTAAAATTTATTATGCATTTTAATAGGGCTGAGATTAAAATTTTGGGAGTAGAATGTTAGGAATGAGATAAGCTTTATAAAAACAAAGACCTCAAACTAAGGAGATGCAAGTTCCTAGTTAATCTAAATGAGATTTCTATTTAAAGTACTTCAGTACAATATCATAATGCATGTGGCCAGCTTACTGGAAAGGTGTTGGTGTGGCTGTTTCCATTAAGTCTTATCTTAAATGTTTCATTATTTTGTACACAATGGCCGTGTGGTGCCCAAGGTCCCTCCTCAAATCCTTATCTCATTGATGATCAATATTTAGGTTTTCTTTTGTGCTTACAAATTGCTGTTTTGATAGACACTCATTTTAAATTATTTTACCTGATTTTACTCTTAAAGAGAAGGACAAAGTGTAAAGGGAAAATACGAAGTTGAATCTTTTTAAACCTGGATCGTATCTCTCCACACTGTAAGAATAAAACACATGAGCCAAATCAATCTTTTTGGAGTTGTACATTCAAGAAGCACAAGTAACCCAGCAGTCTGCAGTGTTGAAATCCCTCAAGTGTCATCAGGCTTTTGGGGTAGTATCATATTTTGTTAATTAGGCATTTATACTGAAAAGGATGTTCCAGGGCAGAGCAGGTCCTTTTTGACTGTATACATGAAAGAACGTGGCTACAGCCATCATTTGTCTGAATAGTGGCTGCACCTATAATGTGTGATGTTCATGCGTGTGATCCTGCCTCTCTGCTGTCAGCAGGAAAGCTTGGATAAAGGGGACCTTTCTGTAGTTGCTGCATGTCAGGCAGGTTCTTCCTATTGCTATAGTTCACAGAAGGCCCATGGCCTCAAGGAGGTAAAGTTGGGTGAAAGAAATATCACTGGATGGAGAATCAGGAACTTTGATCTCTGGTTTGAGATGGGCCAATAACTTGCTGTCTAACCTATGCAATCCACTTACCCCCTCTGAGCCTGGTTTCCTTCTCTGAAAAATGAGAGGACCTGGACTTGGGAAGAAGAGGGCTCTAAAATTACTAGGTTGTGAATAAGATATCCTAACATGTGTCCTAACATTTATTTATCAAACTCTTTTGTAACACCTATGTTTGCCCTGCACTATTCTAAGTCTTTAACAAAGATGAAGCCATTTCATCCTCAGATGACACTTTGAGAAGGTACTATTACCATCTCCATTTTATAGATGCAGGAATGCATGACGAGAGGTAGAGCTGGGATTCAGACTCAGGCAGCATGCCCTCAACCCCATGCTTTGAAATATTGGTATGTGTTAGCCTCTGACTCATCTAGAGCACATCCTTTTTCTGGTGGGCTTCATAGAGGAGCATTAAAATTATTGTGTTGTAGAGGAATCATGACTGCATAAAAAAAGGACATTCCGGAGATCTGGCTCTTCGGCGATTGAGAACAGTGGAGTCTGTTTTGTGAGCTTCATGTTGAAAATCTTTACAAAGCATATATTTTATTCTTCTCAGAGTTCTTGGGGGAAAAAAGGCATACAGAGACATAGGGAAAGAACAATACATGGGGCTTTGGCTGCAAGTAGAGCATGAGAGTACTTGTATCTGGAATCCTTAGATGTCTGTCTGATTACTGGTTTTGCTTATGTATAAATACAAGTTGCTGTGCTAAGCAGAAATTAATTGTAATAGATTCATTTAATCATAATACAGCAAAGTTTAACTTGTTAGAGCTTCAAACTTGCAGATGAAGCTTTCCCTGGGGCAGCCAGTCTGATTGTAGTTGCTGTAGCTGACCTACTTACCAGCTTTTTCAAAAGGTGGCTTAAATGCCTCCCAGGGTACAGGAATACACAGAAAACCTAACAGGGGTCACTTTCCATAACCCATGATTCATTTTTAGTGCATTTGGGGGCCATACATCATATGAGGTAATCTTGTTCATACTTGCAGTTTTCACTTAGGCATGAGTCATAAGACTAATGCTTAATAACTCAAGTAAGAATTCTTAATCTTGGGATGACTAGAAGATTTCAAATCCGGAGGTATTTTTTCTGATAGAGTTTGGTTAGGTATAGATGAGCAAGAGAGCCTACCGTCTCTTTTCAGGACTTCTGCCCTGGTTGGTAACTCAGAAGTCGTGTCTTTTCTTGGGCATTTGACCTGTTTTCCTTCTGGTTGGGTTACTGGTGGAGATGGAAGGAAATGATACTGGCTTTTAATGCGAATCATATCTCTTCACAAAAGTGAGTCAAGAGTTTAAAGCTGTGTTAGAACTGTCGGCTTCTTGGTTTGTAGAAGTCACTTGATGACTGGTAGAAAGTAAGGTGGTGGGGAAATGACTATATTTTATGTAAACTCGTAAGGCTGAACCTCAGGTTGACAGAGTGAAATGCTGCTCTCTCAATTGGCAAACTCTCAACGGCACTGGGGGCTGAGGAGTCCCATTGAAAATGCATTCAGGAGGCTGAAATCAACCCCAGGATTGAAACCAAAGTGGCCTTTCTGAAAGGTCTTGGAAACCAATCGAGATCAACCCGCTACGGTTGATGCAAGTGAGTGAGAGTAAAGAAAGTGAAAAGTTGAGAGCTGCAACAAACTCCTCCTTTCCTTTCCCGGAATTCATATTTCCTTGTGGTTCCCCAAGCCTAATCACATCATCTATTTTTTTCCTCTTTCATTTTTCTTTTTTTTTTTTTTTGCTTTTTTGCTTTTTTTATTCCTCCCTTTGTCTTCCTTCTTTCCCCTATTTCTTTCTTTCTCACTGTTTCCTGCTCTCCCTATTATTCTTCCATTCTCTTCTATCTAAAATTCTTCAGCTTTCACCTAAAACTCAGGCTAGATTTGTAACTAGAGTTTCTGGTGGACATGTTTAGAGCAGGGGTTCTATACATAACCAGATAGATGCCTGTGACTTCTTAAGGTTTCTCTGTGTTTGCTGTGCCTTTGAGAGACCTTTCATTCTTGGTTCATATACTATGGCCTATCCAAGAATGCTTTATTCTACTTTAAAGTTTTTATCCAAAACCAGAATATTTATGAGAATCAGTAGAGATCAGAAAAGTGAGGCAAAGATTTGGAGAGGATTCTAATTAACCTCCTTTTGCCTCATTACATTTTTATGAAACAAATCAGGATCACGTAATCTTTTGGTTCAAAAATTACAAGGTTGGCTTTTCACTGAAGAGCGCCGTTATCTTGGTTCCTTGAATTCTCTCTTAATGGCCCCATCACCCAAATCTTGCCCTCTTTTCATTATGACCTTCTGTTTTATTTAATAGCTATTTGAGCCTAATTAAAAATTGTATTTTTTCTTCTCATTTCACATCATGGCCTTGGTGAATGTGTTTTATTGTGTCAAATGCTAGCCAGTCTCAGACCAAACATGGCATGCTATTTGAAGTTTTCATTATGAATGAAGATCAGATGTGGATCTGGGGAAAGAAATCCTGACGGGATACTGACTGACTGCCTCTAGAAGTGACAGCAGCAGAATTTTGCAACTGGGATTCATCAGTCACTTCTTACCATAATGCAGAGGTCTAAAGCCAGAGCAGTCCATCCTTCTCTATCCTTATCTGCACATTCATCATCCCCATCTTCAATCCAACCACTGAAGAGTTAGTTCACTCTTACATGTTCATCCTTAGTACACATGAGGTCTCTCCTCTGTGTTTTCCACATCACCCCAAAACTCAGTTTCTCCTTTTGCTGGATTGTCTGTCCAGTGCAATAGCTTCATATCCTGTCTTAGCTTTCTAAAGTACTTTGTAACTTGCAATTCAATGGTACGGAGCTGTTTTCTCCGATAGGAACAGCTGAAGAGGTGAAATGAAATTAACACACAAAAACCTCAACAGTATCAAGTGATGATAGGTTTCTGTATGTATTCCTTCTAAAAGATCCAATATATGGGAGTCGAGGCGGCTCTGGCCAGTTGTCCTGGTGCTTGAGGAGGCAAGGCTATGAGTTCAAGGCCAACCTGAGCAACATAACAAGTTCTCATTGATTAACAACAACAACAAAAAAGATCCAATATGAAGGAGGAAAGAGCAGGCTGTGGTTGTTCTTCTGAGAAAGGCAAAGAGATACACCATATGTATATAGGTTGAAATAATAAATCTGTTGAGATTAACCATGCAGGGTTTCTTCTCATCAGCCTGTTGCTGTTTTTAAATATCATTAAATGGCCGCATTGCACATGAGACACAGGAAGGTAAGAGTAAGAGGGCAGACAGCAGGCTCACTGCCCCTTCCCAACCTTGACAAGTGTCCTTTAAATGACCTTGATGCAGTTACTACTGTTGTTGTCCTCGCTGATGAATCTTTTTTGCTTTTACTTTCAGCTCGAGGATCTGCTTCACAAGTTACAGTTCGTCCTGACATACGTGGCTCCTTGGCAGATGGCTTGGGGTTCTTCGTTTCACGTGTTTGCTCAGCTCTTTGCCATTCCTCGTATCCTTTCTGCTTCTATTTTCACCCTCAGGCTGAGATTCACATTTTACTGAAGCAAGCTTTTCATTGACCCCTGGTAATAAAAAGATTTTAAAGTCTTTAAGATTACATTTTAATGGGGACATGAAGAGGCACTTTGGATCCCTTTAGGCCACTTAGCCTTAAAAGATGTTTCTTAATTTTGAACTCTTCCTGCTTCTTCATGCATATTCAGGAGTTACTTTTATTTTTCCTGGTCCTTCCATTTCCCATGCCCAGATCTTCATTAAGATATCCTGTCTTTTAAATGAAAAGTAACTGCTTAAATGACTGAGTCACCTTGTGCAAAATAGTGCAAATAAATTTGCTGTTATTAAACATTGTGGATAGGGTTCATGCATTCAGTACATTTTTATAAAGTGTATATGATTTTATACTATGGTTATCATATTGCACTCTAGTAATATTCAGAAACTCAAGATTAGGTACAAACAGCATTTGGAAGATCATAATTTAAAACATTAAATTATGATTTTTTAGTTGCAATTAGCCACGAAGCCTTGGTTTTCATGTGTGTTTTATAGTGTTTTCATAATAGTTTGAATTTATTTCATAACAAATTTTGAGATTCTCCTAAAAATCACTTTGACATTGATAGCTAAGTTTTATATATGTACACATGTGAGTAAGGGAAGTGGAGAGAGAAATTGCATTAAAAATGCTCTTGAAGAAAGAGATTAATTAAAATTTGACTTAGGCCTAAAATAATGTCCTTAAAGGTTCTCCTTCTCACTGAATTTAGAGTTTTTAAACCTGTGTGTTTCCTAGGAAACAGGAACCACTTGCCTCAGAATCCCTGGAGGAACCAATTAACTAAGTAGATTCCTGAGCCCAGCTCATACTTTTTAAATCAAATTTCATGGGGCGGGATCCTGGAATCTGTCTTTTCACAAGCTTCCTTGGTGATTCTTATGCCATCAATGTATGTGAACCAGGGTTTTAAACTGGCAGTTCATCAGGGCTGCTGTTAACCTAACTTGGACCACTCAGAGCTTTCTTCCTTGTGAAATTTACATAAGACTCTTTAAGACAATTCTTAAGGCATCTCTAGGACCTTAACTTGTAAAGGAATGAAAACATACTTGGGATAATCCTTGAGTGATAATATTTTTAAAAATGATTTCTTCCAGGCTCCTAACATTTTTTTTCAAATGTTAAGCATAAGAAGAGTGGTTCTCACAATACACATTGTTCTGTGTTCCTATTCTTAGGCCTGCATTGATACTGCTAAAGTGTTTCAAGGTCATTTGGCAGAACAAGCTAAGAAAAAATTATATATATATATTTGCAAAGCCTGAGCTCGGGCACCACCCTTTCCCTTTAGCGGCAGTCATTTTCTGTAATGCCAGTAATGTCAGTTTTCCTAAACAGAGTCTTTTAAAACAAAAACAGCAAGGTTAAATATTGAGTTGATTTTTAGTCTCTTTCTGATGTGTTTCTAAAGTTTCCTGTCTAGAATTTAAAACATGTTTATTAAATGAAAATGATTAGATTAATGCAAATTTGTTGTTGAGGACTGGCACCAAGCATTTAAAAATTGAAGTGATGATTCCTGATGTCATAACTGTGGACTTCCTTGTTATTGTTTATGCCTTGTTAGGTGAGTTCAATAACACTAATTATTTCTTGGAGTTCCACAGCTGCATTAAGACTGTTCTGGGAGCCACAATTTTCAAATACTTGCCTTATATTCGTGTTGAGGGTTCACACATGAGCACGTGGTATTTAGCACTTAATAAGTTCTAGAAGAATAAAAACAGCATTAGATTTATCTCAGCTTGTGCACAGTGAGCATTAAATTTAAATATTTCACGATGTATAGATGGATTGTCATACAAAATGGAAACTTTCTAGATGTAGATTTTATTGGGCATTTGGTGGTTCCATTTTAGAACACACAGTGGATCCCCTTGTTTTGTTCCTAAACCTGGCCTTGTTAGTGACACCCACTTCCTCCCCTTCTGCTCAGATACAGAGCCTTCAAATTGACTTCCCTGGAGGCTGGCCACTGACAGGGTCTTTACCCTCTCCTCCTTAACCATGGACACCCCTCCTCCTTCAGCAGTTGAAAAGGTAGATATTTGCTCCTTGGAGTCCAACATCATGCTGTTCAGAATACAATGAAATAAATAGTTGAAAAACTGGATATACATGCCACCCAGACAAAGCTATTAAGTTATTAAGTGTCAGCCCTGGATCTTGACTAATTTCAAAACGTTAATTATTTTATCACTCTATTAAGAAGTTGTGGGCTCCATCTCAGCATTGAAAAAAGGCTAATTTGCTCTGTTTTGGAATTGAATTAGCTTTCAGGCCAGCGTCAGGGCACTGTTTGATAAATGGCTTTTTCCAGTACTAGCATGTTTTCTCTCTCCGTAGCCTCAGTTAGCTTCTGAGCTTGTAACCTCCAGGGAAAATTGAGGATATTCACCCTTATAATATGTGTAGAGACCATGCAAGACCATTGTCATCTAATAATTAGACAGACTTAGCCAGATTCTTTCTAGTAAACCCAGAGATTGGGAGAGCTGCTTTCTATTTGGTGCATCCTTTTCAGCTTCTAATGATTTTTAAAAATCTTTTAATAACTGATGCTTTCATTTTAAGTGTGCTTTTAGAGTGATCATCTGTCCCTTAGGTTAAGCCCCTAGCTATTTCTCTTAGAAAGAAAGAAAGAGCGCTTTATGTGCCTGCTCCTCTTAGGAGCTCTTCTTTCTTGGCACTGCCTTGCCAGTGGTAGTGACAGCCTTTCATAGTTGCCCAGAGTGTGCTGTAATTCTTTATTGATATTTCTCCAAAAAAAAGATCCTCTCTATTCACTGCCACCCTCCCTCTAACCTGTTAAACGTCATTTCCTTTCCTACCACACTGAACTTTATTTTTAGCCTAGCGCTAGTTCCCTCACTTCTTAAATTTTAGATAATTGCTTCTGGCATTTTTTTAATGTACAATGTAATCTCTGGGGAAATCTTAGAATCAAAAACACAAGCCACATCATCCCCGCTTTTAATATGTGTAGAGACCATGCAGGACCACTGTCTTATAATTAGACAGACTTAGCCAGATGATCACATATTAGCACATCTGCCTGGCCCTGGCTCCACTTGATTTTGTCCTGGTTTCCCTGCAAGCTCCATCACACCCTCTGTCCCCTGATGTAGGGACTTCTCCCTCTTCCTTTCTTCTCAACACAGCTCCTCAGAAAACTCCACCTCTGACCCGACTCTGCTTTCTAGTATTTTTTTCAATACCTTCCCTCAGTGATACATTCGTACAATTCCCTTTTCTTCAGTGACAAGGAGCATAATAGCTAATTTGTTGTGTTTTGTGGCAGAAGTATTTAGGTATTTTCAGCTTTCAGAAGAGGAAACTGGTGGGTGATAATAGATACCACAGTAGCATATTGTTCTGTAGTTCTCCATTTGAACCTAGGTCAAAATAAAAAGAATTGGATTTAACTTGCAGCACAATAGAGAAATAGAGATCTTTTTGATACCTAAACAATTCAACATTGGAATGGATTATTAATGGAGGATGTGACATTTCACTCCTGAAAATGCTTGAGAGTAAATAGAAAGTTTAAAAAACACTCACTCTTGAAGAAAAAAAAAAACGTGGTTTCTTTCTTTTTTTGGTTGTTTTTTTGTTTTTCGAGACAAGGTCTCACTCTGTTGCCCAGGCTAGAGTGCAGTGGTGCAATTCTAGCTCTCACCTCAGCCTCCCATGTGGCTGGGACTACAAGTGTGCACCACCATGCCTGTGCACCTAATTTTTTTTTATCTGATTTTAAATCTGTGAAAATGTGGACAGCACAAGACTCACTTCCTTTTTTATATCTCACAGATAAATGGTGCTACTAGGGAATCCCTGCTTCCACCCCCACCCCTTTATCACATAACTTGTTTAAAGTTACGTTAAACCACTTAGAAGTCCAAGTTACTTCTATATTCTTGAAAATGAAATGCAGAGTCTTCCTATCTATGCCAAACATTTCTTTTTCACTCTCTGCCAGAACTTTTTGGACATGAATTACAGAAATAAAACTTCCATTAGTGCAGCAGTAAGAGAGATACAGTTGTCACTAGCTTCCCAGCAGGAAGATCAGCGCTATTGGAGGTCAGATCAGATCTACAGTAGAATGATCCAAGTTCTAATACCCTCGGACCAGGAAGGATATGCATATTATAGGACCTGGGCAGTCCAGCTCTCCACTGACTTCTGCTACCCCCATGGATTCTGGCCAGCAGTTCTCTCTTGTGCTCCAACCACAGGCCCCACAGCACCTCCGCGCCACAATGATGGTGAGTGATTGGCAACAGGGAGTCTCCAATGATGGAGTGAGACCTGGAGGGCCCAGCTTGCTCAGAGAACTGTTGTTTCTGGCTCCTCCCCACTAATCACCAAAGACTTATTGGGCTTAAACCAAAAGCAGCAGACATACTAAGTTTAATATTGACCAGTTACCTCTTTGATCAAGCAAGGTATTTGAAACTGGTGAATACCAGTACGTCAGAAACTTATATAAGGATGCCTAAAGAAGGAACTTGGCCCACAAAACACTTGCTTCATGTGCATGTGGTTTTTGCTTAAAAACTAGATATGACTTGAATTGAGCCAATGGTGTTCAATATACGACATCTGTTTGTCTGTGTATCCATCTATTTAGATGTGTATCCTATCTATCTAGATAAATAGATGGATAGATGTTTCAAACAGAGGGAAAACATGATTTGAGAAAGAGATACTATCTTCCCAAATGATGCTATTATTTATTTTCAAAATGTATCATCTAATTTTAATTATTTACAAAGCTACTTGATACTGTAGTAAATGTACTCCAGTGTGTTCTGTTCAGCTAATAATCTTAGTAAAAAGAAACTGTTCTCTTCAGTCCTTAGATATTAAATCTTTGCCATGAATCAGACTAAGACCACTGAGATTTTTGTGAGACTCATTTGGTTTACATGGTGGTGAAATGAGACCTAGCAGGGTACTACCGAAAGTTTTATATTTATAAATGTATACATAGAGAGATTAAGTGTGTATCCTTTGTTCTTTCTTTGGTGGAAAAAAATGGCTTTAGTGAAAACTCATCAAAATGTGATATATTTTAAAAATATAGAAATAATGTATATATATATTTTTTTGCCTTAACTCAGCATTCTCAGATTCTGCCATACTTTTCTTCCAGACGGTCGCCACATCCATCTTTTCTACCCCACTGAGTCCATTTCTTGGGAGTGTCATTTTCATCACATCCTATGTCAGGCCAGTGAAATTCTGGGAGAAAAACTACAAGTAAGACCCTAAAATCAGTGCTTAATTGCTTTTCTCCAGTTTGTGCTTCAGAAGCCTCCTCTGCCTTCCTCTGTTAGAAGGTCCCTGGGTCCAGCCCTTCCTGTGCTGTGGGGCCAGTCCAAACCTGTCTCTCTTGATGACTTCCTCAGCTCATTGACTCAGCTCTTGGGTCTCAGAGCTCTGGAAAGAACATGACTGATTTCAAATTAGCCAACGAATATTTGTCCAGGTATCACCAGTTGTGAAGGAAAATGAGTTATCACTGCCGATTTTTAGTAGGTGACCTCGGGAAAGGCTGTTTAACAAGCCATTGTTAATGTCCTTTGATATGCCAAGATGGCCCCTGGATGGCACATGTTTTTCCCCTTCGGGGAGCATTCTAAATATATAGTCCTGTACAAGTGTGCAGTTATCACAGCTCTATGGAAAAGAGATCACCAATTTCTGAGTGCCAGAAAACTTGTGGCATAAAAGTGAAGATGATTTCTTCACTTTTTCTTCTCTGTTTGGACCTGTCATAAATTCCTTAAGCAATTGGTGATTGATGAAGTAGGAGTGTTATTCTTAAGGGTAGGTGAGAAGAGAGAAGTGATAGTTCACCAAGTGATTTTAAAGATTTCTTAGTGATTTGTCGGGAAAGGTCTTGAGAATAGCTAGCAGGGAAGGAAAGCGTGTGTCCCCGGAGGTCTTCAGCTAGCACAGAGACCTTTGGATTGCTCCATGTGTTGGAGTGGGTCTTCCATTTCAGTCTCCTCTGCCCTAATTTATTAGCCAGACTTGTGCCATTTAATACTTTTTTTTTTTTTTTTTTGAGATGGAGTCTCACTCTGTCTCCCAGGGTGGAGTGCACTGGCATAATCTTGGCTCCCTGCTACCTCTGCCTCTGGGTGAAGCAATTCTCCTGCCTCAGCCTCTCAAGCAGCTGAGATCACAGGCGCCTGCCACCATGCCCAGCTAATTTTTGTATTTTTAGTAGAGACGAGTTTTCACCATCTTGGCAAGGCTGGTCTTGAACTCCTGATCCACCCGCCTCAGCCTCCCACAGTGTTGGGATTACAGGCATTCTATTTATTCCTCTTAAATTCTAATGCTTTTTCCATAATTTGTTTACATTTTGCAGAAAGCTAGCATTTTACAACGTGTGATTTATGTCTCAAAGTGGCCATCGTTAAGTTAGAACTGTGGTTTCATGTTTCTCCCGAGAGATGGTTTGTAAAATGTGCATCCTTCTGGTACAGGTGGTTTGGCTTAGGGATTAGAACACGGCCTGCCTAAGTTCACACACCTCATCTCTCCCACTTAACAATGATCCTTTCAGGTCTCCTTTTCCTCATTTGTAAAATGGAAGTGAAATAATAGGACCTACTTCATAGATTTGCTGTGAGGAGAAAATGAATTAACATACATAAAACACCAAGAACAGGGGCTGACGCAAAGTAAGCACCACGTCAGCCTGGGCTAGAATGATTTTTCTCTGACTGTTCTGCAGAGAAGTTCCCGTCCCAGCTTGATCCATGCTAGTAGGTGTTTACCATGACTCAGGGGTATCTTCTTCAGACAATCTCATGTTTAGGGGTACCCTGGTGAAAACTAACCAAACCAGTGAGCCCTACTTTGGGTCAGTGAGAAGTGGAAGGAGGTCCCTCAGGTTTCTGGCAGATTTCTTGTCTTCTAAGAGAGGTAGATTTTTGCAATAAAAGTAAAGTCGTCTTGAAATTCACACACCACAAGGCTGCCCATTTGCATTGGTCTAAAGAGACATGCATATTTACAGAGCCAGAGAGTACAAGAAAATGATGACAGTTGGCTTCTCTTTAAGCTTTTTTAGGAGAAAAGAATTTGGGGGACCTTTTTTGGAGCTCTGAAAGTCACACTTCTGGAAAGTGCAAATACTTGTAAATAAGAGGAGGGGCATTTTCTCATGCTTTCATCTAAACAGGGAAGGAAAGTGCAGCATATTTAAACTTGGTCCTCAGTACAAAAGGTTTCTTTTTGTCTCCTCAGAGAGGAAATCAGTCTTTCTGGCATGGGAAGATTCAATAGAAGTAAAACACCTCTCAGTTGAATCGGAAAGGATTTTAAGTGTCTGGGTGGAAAGGGGAATCTTTGTGTGGAGATTACCCTGGAGGGAGCATTCTAATACCTGCACTAAAGGAGTTACGTGTTTTGTTATTTAATCTCCACACTTCCAAAATTCAGCCATCCTTTTAGGGTGTTATGTTTGGGTCTGAATTGTCAGTTTATGTGGGTTGCTTAAACATATGGGCTTCTAGAGAAAGATTTATGTTTATTCAGTCCCACAAAGAACTGATTCTGCTGTGTTTGTTCTTTTCATCAGTAAATAACATAGATATTAGCACGGGGTTCCCTGTATGTGTATATGGGTTGTCTACCTCTGGATGCCCTTCTCGTGGGTATGTACAAGGATACCTGCCCTTTCCTAGGTTTTTTCGAAGGAGCCAAGTGGAAGGAAATTTTCAATTCCACTACAGGAGAGAGTTCTTGGTGCAAAACCCAGTCTGCTGAAGGTCTGTTGTTGCCTTTTGTGAAGGCATCAGAACGCATCATCCTCTGGTCCATCTGCTGAAAAGATCAGTGGATGGAAATCAAAACAGTAGAGTGGTGGGTACCAGGAAAGGGAATGACAGGAAATCTCATCTGGATCCTCACAAACACTCTGGAAAGCTCATTCTATCTATTTAAAACCTTTTTTTTTTTGTTTCAAATTCTAATTCATGAGTTTTAGTGTTCTGGCTGGAGAGTTTATATGTGGCCATTCTAATTACCATCTTTTGGGTCTGATACAAAGGACCAGTCGGATAATGTAATTTACTCTGTTTAATTTTGTACTAGTTGTTCCGTCACTTTAAAAGGGCCTCCTGAGGCTGGGCGCGGTGGCTCACGCCTGTAATCCTAGCACTTTGGGAGGCCGAGGTGGGTGGATCACCTGAGGTCAGGAGTTCAAGACCAGCCTGGCCATCATGGTGAAACCCCATTTTAAATAAATAAATAAATAAATAAATAAATAAATAAATAAATAAATAAAGGGCCTCCTGAAAAAGACATTTTTGTCTGGAGCTGCAGTGAGCACCGTGAACTGCTGCCACCAGCCTGGGTGTGTGTGTTGAAGGATACCCAGCGGCCCCCTCTCCTGGCATCCTCCCTGCCCCCTCACTTTCTGGAGCCTGGTTTTTACTGCAGATTTTTGAAAGCTGACTTTTGTTTGCTTAGGTCTCTAGTGAGAGCTGCAGTGTAACAAAAGCATTTTAATACTCGAAGTGGTGCGTACATCACCAGTGACCTAACAACCATGGCTAGTCCCTTTTCTCCCCGAACTGGCCTGTCCTAAAACCTGGAGACTTCCTGTTCCCCCATTCTGTGCCTCACTAGGGCAGATGACAAATGTGTCCTCTGTCTGCCTTTTCACCCTAGCCTCCTAACTCATCTGCTTGCTGCTCTCTGCTCACATGTAGCTCTAGGAGAGCTGTCCTGAAACTCAGCTCTCGGCGTGTCACTCTTCTCCTCAAAAGCCTGCAGTGGCTCATTGTGCCTGAGGAACAAGAAGAAATGCCATGTAGACCAGCATCGTCCAATAGGAAGTTCTAGATGATGTTCTATGTCTGTGCTCTCCAGTATGGCAGGTACCAGCCACATAGGGCTACTAAGCACTTGAAATGTGGCTAGTCTGACCGAGGAACTACATTTTAAGTTCCATTTACTTTTTTTTCTTTTTTGATATGGAATTTTGCTCTTGTTGCCCAGGCTGGAGTGAAATGGCGTGATCTCAGCTCACTGCAACCGTCACCTCCCATGTTCAAGCAATTCTCCTGCCTTAGCCTCCTGAGTAGCTGGGATTACAGGCATGAGCCACCATGCTTGGCTGATTTTGTATTTTTAGTAGAGATGGGATTTCTCTATGTTGGTCAGGCTGGTCTTGAACTCCCAACCTCAGGTGATCTGCCCGCCTCAGCCTCCCAAAGTGCTGGGATTATAGGCATGAGCCACATTGTCTGGTCCAAATTCCATTTACATTTAACTCACATAAATTTAAATAGCCACCTGTGATAAGAGGCTACCCTATTGGAAAGCACAGATACAGACCCTTCTTTCTCTCACTTTCTAGCCCATCTCCTGCAACACTTTCCCATACATCACATACTGTGAATTTCCATTCCAAACCTTTCCTTGGATTGTACCCTTCATATAGAATGACCTTCCCTCCCTCAACCTCTTCCTTTTCTGTCCATACCTAGTTGGCAAAGCCCAACTTAAATGGCAGCTCTGCCATGAAGTTGCCCTGATCACCCCAATTAAAAATGATCTTTCCTAAATTCCTGTAACAGTTTGCCTTTGTGTTCTGGTTATCTATTACTTAATAACAAATCTCTGTAAACCTTAGTTTTTGTCTTAAAACAACAGCACACAATTTGTCATATCTCATGGCTTCAATGGGTCAGGAATTTGGGGAGCGCTGAGCTGAGTGGTTGTGATTTGGGGTCCCTTGTAAAGGTGGTGACTGGGACTGAACTAGAGAATTGGAACTGCTGGGGACTGACTGGACATCTTTCTCTCTTTTCGTGTATTCTCAGAACCTCTCCATGTAGCTTCTAGGTGAGTGATAGTTGTGGCTTCCTGAAAGCATGGTGGCCTCAAGGCTTCAGCATAAGTTTTCTAGTGAGTAAGGTATTCATCAAAGTTGCATTAATTTTTCTGGCCTAGCCTTAGAAATTCTGCAGCATCGATTCTCTCTCATTCTGTTGTCTACAAGTAAGTAACTCACCCACCCAGATTCAAAGGAAGGGGAATTATATTCTGCTTCTTGGTGGATGCATGGTAAGGTTCAAGAGTGATTTGTAGGATGGAGAGGTACTGTAGCAGTCATGTTTGGAAAATAAATTTGCTACTATGGCGATCAGTAAACTCTACCCAGGATTGATATAGTCTATGTATGCCTTCAATTCTGAATTTGTTTATTTTTTATTTTTATATGCCTATGTGGTCCTGCAGAAAGTAAGTATTCTGTAAGTATTTCTTAAGTGAAAGTGAATTGAGTCTAACAATATTATGTCAAAGGAAACGGAAATACCAGTCTGGCTTCACAGTTGCCGGAGTGAGAACACTCACTGCTACACTGATGTGGTCTTACTAATAAGGTCTTTAAAATCTGTCTTGGGCTGGGCACTGTGGCTCATGCCTGTAATCTTAGAACTTTGGGAGGCCGAGGCAGGCAGATCACCGAGGTCAGGAGATCAAAACTATCTTGGCCAACATGGTGAAACCCCAAAACCCATCTCTACTAAAAAATTATAAAAATTAGCCAGTCATGATAGTGGGCACCTGTAATCTCAGCTATTAGGGAGGCTGAGGCAGGAGAATCCCTTGAACCCAGGAGGTGGAGGTTGAAGTGAGCTGACGTTGCACCACTGCACTCCAGCCTGGTGACAGAGTGAGACTCTGTCTCAAAAAAAAAAAAAATCTTGATGAGCTCTGCCTAGCGTCTTTATTTTAATTCCAGGCAACAATAGCAAATGCAGTATATAATAGTGCTTTGTGTTTATACATCCCCCTAATGTCAGAGGATTTTAGAAACACATTCTGATATTATGATTTATCATCCTGCTTTTTGTATATAAACAGTCACTAAATAACCAAACTTTGTCATTAACGTGAAACAGATGTTTAGGCCAGAAATTATATGACACATGTGCCCAGTTATCTCAGCAACATCTTTGTTCTAAAGGAATTGACTATTTTCAGCTTTCTAAAATAATGAAAACTCCCATTAACAGGGATTTTGTTTTGATATGTCAAAAACCTTCTATAAAATGTAAAAAGCATTAGACCTACAATGCTAGATGAAAGGAAAATAAAGCTTTCATGATGGTTACATTTCTAGAATTCTATCCAGATTGGCTTTAAAATGATATGTTGTTCTTGGTGTTATCCTTTACAACAAATGTGTAATAAGCATCATCTATGCCAGTGCACTGTGCTAGGCTTTCCCTATCAGGGATCGCTCTGTGTGAATGGTCTGCAAAAGCATCTCTGCGTCTGTATCCTTGGACCTGCCTTGCTTGGTGAGAAGATAATTGGTTCCAGGTAAATCTCAGCTCTTACTGAGGCAACAGTAGAATATGAGAGAGCCTGAGCTTTGAGGTAGGTCAAACCGCAATTAAACTTCCAACACATATGCTTGGTTAGGTGTTTAGGAAATTACTTTGTAAGCCTCAATTAACTCATCTGTAAAATGAGATGATTACTCCTCAGAAGTCATACGTACCAAATGAGATATGGTTTGCTGTGGTAAATGTGTAGGTCATTTTTATATACAACATACTCATCCTTATTCCTGACCCCATTTCATTTTCCTTTCCTACATTTCTATCTTTTCTCATTCAGCTTTTAATTCAGTTGTAACTAGACATATATTACATATATTATGTATCCCTGCAATCTACCCGAAGTCCTTTCTGAAATGGCAGAATGCAATCAAATCAACAGGGGGAATGACACATTTTGGATTTTGTACCATCACACCCACAGCCAGCCTGCTGTGAGATGCCCTATAAATATTGTTTTCCCCTTGAGGCGCTGTGTTTATTTTGATACCTTGGCCAGTCACCGAGCCCCAGTTCTGTTCTTCAAGCATCACAGCTGCCTTTGTGAAATAATAGCCTTTCTAAGTCCCACTGTTTTGTGGTTCATCTAACAACAGAATAAATGATACAAACATTTTAACTAGTCTTAGTGAGCTCTTGTGGATTTCACTGTGTTATTTTGCAGCCCTTTGTTGGTCTGTAATAGAGACGTGAGCATAGCCTTGGGTACCCCTCTGCGCTCTGGACCATCCAGCCTCTCCTCACTGCTGGTGGAGCAGATCTTGTGCCTTGCTAGGCAGCCCCTTGTGAGTGTTGTTACAGCTGTGGGCTCTTCATTGAGTTGAATTTGCTTCTCGTTGTATCACCTTGATAAACCCTGCTGTTCTTACACCTGCTGCTGTTTACCTGTTTGGAGGCACTCTCCTTCCTTTGCCACCCTCTGTTTCAAGCTTAATGGTACAAACTTTTGTTCCTCGTGTGCAATGGTCTAGACCTTGGGAATCCTAGTCAGCTTCATCCAGATGTTTCCTGGGTTGCCCCTAACCCTCCCCACCTTCACCCCACTTCTGAGGTGATCTAAGTGGTTCTCAGTAGAAGGACCTGTTACTTCTGCAAACCAGATGTCCTGTTCTCCTTCATGCCTCTTAAAATCTAATATGTCTCATTATTTTACAAAACATTTGTTGAGCTGAGCCTTCATCATCCTGATCTTATGTGTGAGTGTGGACAGGAAGTTTACATTTCCTCTATCAACTCTCATCTGACTGGTTTTAACTCAATGTTCCAGCCCATAGAGGTCAGTTTCATTCATGTCATCTTTCATCCCTCCAGCCCCCTCAGTTTGGCAGAAGATGGGATTACCTGTCACTGTCTGGCGCTTCATTCATGATATGTTAATGATGGTGAACAGGATGGAGTCGGGATGCCTGACTTGATCAGGCAATCAAAGAGAGATGTTCTCAACTTTACAATTTATTTTTTAACTTTTTCCAAATGAATATTGCTGAATGCTTTCTACCCACTAAGCTATTTTAAGGGTGACTTGTAAGATCTTTGCAAAGCACTGAGCTTCTTAAAAGGCAATTTTTATCTTAAGTACAAAGCAGGCAGCTTATTCTGGCTTATGGGTTAATAGTACAATGCTGCCCTTCCTTTAAAGTTATACCAGGGAGGGATTTACATATATTGACTTGCAGTTATATTATCCCATAATTTATTTGGGTATGTTTGCAAGATGCCTGGATATACCATGACAAGGAACACAACACATTTTTATTTGTTCAATGTCCTGATTTTAGTTACTGCTGAGATAAATGTCATGAATCTCTTTTATCAGAAATCCAAAGTCTGTTAGAGCTTTCAGACCCCTACTTAGGAGTATGTTGGGCCCTGGACCTCTTATTCTTAGTGATAATAATCACAGTAGTAGGAGTGGAGCAGTAGTAGCAGCAGTAACAATGGTGATCCTCATCTTTTATATTTATTGAACATCTGCTCATCTTCACTAAAACATTCATTTCAGTCCTGACATTCACTCTGGAAGCAGAGTTTCATTTTTCTCATTTGACACATCAGAAAAAAGAAACTCAATGAAGTTAAGAACTTGTTCAAGGTCACAGAACAAGTGAGCAGCTAAGCCAGGATATTAACCCAGAGCTGGTCTTATTCCAAGCCCTGAACGCTTCCCATTGTATCCTGAAGCCTCTCAGAGGACACACACACACACACACACACACACACACACACAGTCAGAGAATGCCAGTTAATGCATTTGCCCATGACAGTGTTGAAAGGGAGGCACCATCACAAGAGCCCTGTGTGGTCAGAGAGGCCTATCTGGAAAGGAAAGCAGTGCAGCTCAGAGGCCTGAGGCAGTGCTGAGTGGCAGGACAGGTCAGAACCACTGCAGGCCAGAACCAGTGCAGCTCACCAAGACCTGCTGACCCACAGTGTGATGGTATTAGGAGGTGGGGCCTTCGGGAGGTGATTAGATCATAAGAATGAAGCCCTTACGAACGGGATTAGTGCCCTTATGAAAGGGTCCCCAGAGAGCTCTCTAGCCCCATTTGCCTCCGTGGGAGGATACAATGAGAATTTGGCATTCTGCAACCTGGAAGAGGCCCTTAGTAAAACCTGAGCATGCTGACACCCCGATCTCGGACTTCCAGAACTGTGAGCAACATATTTCTGTTGTTTATAAGTCACCAGGTTTACGGTATTTTTTAAATAGCAGCCTGAAGTTCCTAAGACAAGATGTGTGTGTGTGTGTGTGTGTGTGTGTGTGTGTGTGTGTGTGTGTGTGGATGGATGGATAAAAATGACTTGTTTCAGCGTTAACATGGTTTAGCTACTACAGGATCATATTTGGGGAGACAGCAGTTCATGAGATTGACAGGTAAGGCCTAAGTATGGACCAATATGGCCAATTCTTGAACTTTCCAAAAGAAATAGAAGGGGAAAAAAACATAGTTACCTCTGATAATATAGAGATGTCAAGACTGAGGTATGAAAAAGAGATCAACGTTTACAGTCAGTAAATCTCACCCAGCCGGCTGGGGACATGTAGGCCAAACCTGGGAAGTGACAGTAGGGTAGTGCCTGCCTCATATTTCATTTCACTCTGTCAGGACCTACATTAGGGCATAGGCAAGCGAGAGACAGACTATGGCCAACAGGGCCAAAGCAAGAGAAAGAAAAGGTGAGAAGCCTGGTGTGCCAGACGTCTATGTCCTGCCTACCCAGAGTGAGTTCCAGGACGTTAGGGTGTGGGAAACCAGCAGGGAAGGGAAACCCCTTCCTTCCCACTGGACTTGGTGGTGTGGGGTGCAAGCCTATTGCTGTTAGCAGTACTTTTACACCACAAAGCAAGAACAGTCCTGAGAACACAGCAAACACAAAGGAAGGCTGGGCCGAGGTGCACAGAGAATGATGACACTCCATTATCCCCTGAGTCCACCGAGGCCCAAAGGACCTTTCAGCTTCATGAGCCACTGAATTTTTTATTTTGCTTAAGCCATTCTGAATTGAGTTTCTGTCACTTGAAGTCAAAAGACTCCTAATAAAAGCAAGTGATGGCTTTTATCAAAGGAACACTTCTCTCTTACCTTTTACTTTTAGGGAGTGATGGCACAAAAGCATACCTTTATTGCCATAATTCTGTGTCACTAAGTAGCCTGAAATGCCAGAGAAGCTGCTGGCATCCATACCCTGTTATACCTCCAGGGCTGAGTGACAGACAAAAGAGTTTGAGCTCCCCTAGCTCAATCACCGATGTCCCTGTGACTTAGGCCGGTCCTTACTACTTGTCTTCTCTGCCTCGGATTTCCTCATCTGGAATCTCCTCACAGGTCTGTGTCTGAATGCTGTCACTTCTGAGAAGCCAAATTACGAACTTGACCCCATCGCACTGTTTTGCTGATGGATGAGAAAACTCTTACATGTAGGATTTGACAGTTGAGGAATGAAAATGTGCTATGATACACCTCTATTCCAGAAGGGCGATGCTTTTGAGGAACTCCAGTGAGTTGAATTTCTCAAACAGCATTGCTTTGAGCTTATTATGCATTGTGCTGTGGTGCATAATTTTGCTCAGTGTCCTGTTAGTTTTTGCTGAGCAATTAAAGTATTTGAAAAGTGCAGAATCGTGTAACAGACCATCTGACTGCAGGGAGGTGTTGAACGTGCCCAGCTGCTTCCCAGCTGTCTGGTGCTGCTGACTCTTCAAGGTCACGGAGGAGCGAGGCTTTGTGAGTGATTCAGGTTGATGGATGGTTGCAGGGAGGGTAAGCCTTGTACAGCAGGAGGGCAGAACCCTTCTGAATCACGATAGCAAGTGAGAGGGGAATCCTTGGCTCGTCCAGCTTTTAGGAAAGTGTTAGAGAAGGGACTGATTTATTCTAAACAAAGGAAGGCAGGAAATATGCAGCTTTTAAATTTACGTTGTCTTAAACTTTTTTATTACATGGCTCAAATAAAGATTTCTTAGGAAGATTTGGAGCATCTGGATGGTGAGGATTTACTCCTCAAGGCCAAGAATCCTGAGCACCTCTAATTAAAACGTCTTCCCTGAGATTGGCCAATACTCCAAGTGACTGTGACAGGCCACTCCACAGTGTGCTCTCATTCTGTGTTATTAACAGCAGACCACTGTAGGTACTGGGACACTTTTGCATTTGAGACTCTATGAGACTCGATCTATAGGATTCTGATAATCATGTGCTTGTTTAATCTTGTTACTCTGCACATATTTCTAAGACTGACTTTAATCCTACTTTATTGAAAGCAAAGACCTTGCCCAGGCCTTCCATAGAGTTGCTGCTTCTTGGTACACAGGGCTCTTGATTCATGAGTGGAATTAATATAAAACACCAGTGAGGGTCGAGAAGAGATGAGTGAACTCATTTTCTGTCGAATTTTGTGCCTGTGCTCCTAGAGTCAAAATTTGACACAATCTATTTTAGTATAACATATAATGTGAATATAGAAAAACATTCTCTTTTTTTCTTGTCACTTTGGAAACATTCTGTCATCATCTCCACTCCATAGGTCTCATAATGGTCTTTCATGCATTGATTGCTGTGTGTGGCTCTCCCCTGAAACTGAACTAAATGGGCAGATGCTCCCCTTCATGACTTTTTAAATGAAAAGTGACCAATCATGTAAAAATAATTATATACATGAGAATTGGAAAAAAATTACCCAGTGAAAATAAGAACAATCTAATATCTTGCATTTCTTTTATATTTTGAAATGTCTTAGTAGGGTGCTTTGTAAATTTATTATCGTTGGTTTTAGAGGTTGCATCATTGGAGCTTATTTGCCTGTAGTCAGGGAAGACTTTGTAAGAAAGGTGTAAGACAGATTTGGAAGAAAGGAAGGAAAGAGTTCTTAGTAGATGTTAACGAAAATTGTTTGGGTAGGAAATGTTTCCAAAAGCCTAATTTTAGGAGTAGTGCAGAGCAATAGAGCACTTGCCTTATAGTTAATGTAATCACTGATAAAAGCCACTGGGGAAGGCTTTTAAGGACGTTTTTCACTGTTTTCAAAGATCCCATTTTAGGAAAACACCGGCAAGGGTCAAGGAGAGATGAGTAAACTCATTTTCTGTTGAATTTTGTCTCCGTGCTCCTAGAGTCAAGATTTGACACAATCTATTTTAGCACTTGAAAAATCTAATTTGAAAACAAATGTAAAATATCATCAGAATAAAAACTACTATTCCTTCCCCCTCCCTTAAAGTAAAATCTATACCCAGATGTGCTGATGTAGTGACATTAAAACTATTTCCTATTCATTCTTTGTCTCTCATCCTTCCCTTGGATGACTGATCTGTTACAAGGCTAAAGTGACTACCTGTTTAGTTTTGCAGTAGACAGTCATAGATGTGTCTCTGTGTTTTCATTTCTTACCAAAAGCCCTATGCTATGTTTATTTGCCATTTTAGACATTCAGAAAACTGGGGGTGAGAAGGATGAAGTGGTTCTCTCTTTTGCACCCCTCAAATAATTTAATAATAAATAATAAACCAAATGAGAAACCAGAAATCATGTTTGTTGACCTACAGGATGATCTAGATACATCCAAGCTTCAAATGAGTGATGTGTAACAAACAAAAAACCAGAAGATTTCCATCACCACAGAGACCACTCCTGTTGGCGAGCACACATACTTCCTTCCTGCCCTCACCCCTTTTTAACTTATGTCAACCTTTAATCTGTTCTCCATTTTCATAATTTTGTCATTCCAGGAATGTTATGTAAATGAAATCATACACTGTTCAACCTTTTGGGTTTGGTTATTTTCACACAACATAGTTCAGTGGAGATTCATCCAAGTTGTGTGTATCAGTAGTTTATTTTATTATATTGCTGAGTAGTTTTATGGTATGGATGTGTCAATAAGTCATCCATCGAAGGACTTCTGGATTATTTCCAGTTTGGAGCTATTACGAATAAAGCCGCTTTAGACACGTGCTTATAGGTTTTTATGTGAACATAGTTGTCCAAGAATGTCATTGCTGTCTCATAATGTAATTTTTTTTGTTTTCTTTTTCTTTTTTAAAGAAGCTGTAAAACTATTCCAGAGGGGCTATGCCACTTTACATCTCCAACAACAATGTATGAGAGATCAAGTTTCTTCATATCTTTGGCAGTATTTTCATGTTTTCACTGTTTTTTATTTTAGTAATTCTGAGGGATATACAGTGATATCTCATTAGGTTTAATTTGCATTTCCATAATGGCTAACGATTTTGAATATCTTTTCATGAGCATATTTGCCATCTCTGTAGTCTCTTCAGTGAAATGTTTATTCATGTCTTTTGCTCATTTTCTAATTGGACTTTTTTTCCTACTGTTGAGTTTTGAGAGTGTCTTACCTATTTGAGATAGTTGTACTCTCTTGGTTATATGTTTTGCAAATATTTCATGCCAGTCTGTAGCTTGTCTTTTAGTCCTCTTAACAAAATGTTTTGCAAGGCAAAAGTTTTTCAGGTACACATTCTTTTCAACTGTACATGGACTGTTTTCCACAACAGACCATCTACTAGCATAAAACAATCCTCAATAAATTTTTAAAAACTGAAATTATATAAGAATGTTCTTCAGCCATGATAGAATAAAATAGAAAAATAATAGCAAGAGCAGATTTGGAAATTTTACAGCTATGTATAAATTAAAACACACAGGCAACCAATGGTTCTAAGAAGAAATCACAAAAAAAATTAAAAACTACTTTGAGATGAATGAAAATAAAATATAATTTATTAAAACTTATGGGATGTAGGAAGAGCCATTCTCAGAGGAAAATTCATAGATGTAAATACCTAGATTTTTAAAATAAGGCCAGACATGGTGGGTGTTCATGCCTGTAATTGCAGCACTTTTGGGAGGCCAAGACAGAATGATCACTCAAGGTCTAAAGTTTAAAACCACCAGCTTGGGCAACAGTGACAGATGGGTCTCTTCAAAGTTTTTTTTTTAATTAATTGGATGTGGTGGTGCACACCTGTAGTTCTAACTACTGAAGAGGCTGAGGTGGGAGGATTGCTTGAGCCTAGAATTTAGTTAGAGATTTCAGTGAGCTATGATCCTGCCATTGCACTCTAGCCCGGGTGACAGGGGCAAGACCCTGTCTCTAAAAATAATAAGAATAAGAAAGATATTACCAAGTATGTGGCATACGCCTGTAATCCTAGCTACTCACAGGCTGAGGCAGGAGGATTGTTGAGGTCAGGAGTTCAAGACCAGCCTGGGCAACAGAGTGAGACCTCATCTCAAAAAAACATTTATTTTTAAAGATCTCAAAACAATCACCTAATTTCCCACCTTAAAGAACTAGAAAAAGAAGAGTGTACAAAACCCAAAACAAGCAGACAGAATGACTAGACTAGGGATAAATGAAAATGAAGAGTAGAAAAATGATAGAAGAAATAAAACCAAAGTTTATTTTTTGAAAACGTAAACCAAATTGACAAACCTTTAGCTAGAATGACCAAGTTAAAAACAACACTCAAAGTACTATAATTGCTAATAAAAGTGAGGACAATAACTAGCCTTACATAATTAAAAGGACTGTAAGAGAATTCTGTGAACCCTTGTATTTCCACAAATTAGAAAACCTAGATGAAATGGAGAAATTCCAGACATACAAACTACCAAAGCTGACTGAAGAATAAACAGAAAATCTAAATAGACCTGTAACAAGTAAAATAAAAAGAATTAATCAGTAATTTTTAAAAAATGCTCTACAAAGAAAAAGCCTAGGACCAGTTGACTTCAATGATGAATTGTATAAAATGTTGAAAGAAGAATTAACACCAATGATTCTCAAATCTTTCAAAATATGATGAAGAAAGAAACAATCCCTAACTCATTCTGTGGGGCCAGTATTACCCTGACACCAAAGCCAGAGACTGTCATCATGAGAAAAGAAAACCTCAGACCAATATCTCTTATGAATATAGATGCAAAAATTCCCAAAAAATACTACCAAACCGAATTCAACAATCTATTAGGATTATACACTCTGACCAAATGAGAATGCTGGGGTGGTTCAATACGTAAGAATCAATTAATGTGATACATTATATTAATAGAATGGGAGAAAAACCCACTTGGCCATTTCAATTGATCCAGAAAAATCATTTTACAAAATATAACACAATGTTGTGATAGAAACATTAAACAGACTAAGATAAAATAATGTCCTCAATCTGATAAGTCAAAATACCCATCAGTGATAGACTACAGTAACCCAAACAGTATGGTACAGGTCCAAAAACAAACATATATATCAATGGGACAGAATAGAAAACCCAGAAATAAAGCCACACTCCTACAACCTGACAAGAACAAGCAATGAAGAACATAAATGGTGCTAGGATAACTGGCTAGTCATATGCAGAAAATTGAAACTGGACCCCTTACGCTGTATACAAATATTAACTCAAGTTGGATTAAAGACTTAAATATAAAACCCAAAATTATAAAAACCCTGGAAGACAACCTAGGTAATACCATTCTGGACATAGGAACAGACAAAGATTTCATGCTGAAGACATCAAAAGCAATTGCAACAAAAGCAAGAATTGGCAAATGGGGTCTAACTAAACAGAAGAGCTTCTGCACGGCAAAAGAAACTATCCACAGAGTAAACACACAGCCTACAGGATGGAAGAAAATTTTTGCAAACTATGCATCTGACAAAGGTCTAATATCCAGCATCTATAAGGAATTTAAACAAATTTACAAGAGAAAACAACCCATTAAAAAGTGGGCAAAGGACATAAACAGACACTTTTCAAAAGAAGGCATACATACAGCCAAGCATATGAAATTAAAAAAAAAAGCTCAGCATCACTAAACATCAGAGGAATGCAAACCAAAACCACAGTGAGGTACCATCTCACACCAGTCAGAATGGCTAGTATTAAAACGTCAAATAACAATAGATCCTGGTAAGTTGCAGAGAGAAAGGAATGCTTATACACTGTTGGGGGGAGTGTAAATTAGTTCAAACATTGTGGAAGACAGTGTGGTGATTTTCAAAGACCTAAAAATGAAATACCATTTGACCTAGCAATCCCATTACTGGGTATATACCCAAAGGAATATTAGTCAGTTTATCATTAAGACATACGTACGTGTATGTTCATTGCAGCACTATTCACAGTAGCAAAGACATGGAATCAACTTAAATACCCATCAGTGTTAGGCTGGATAAAGAAAATGTGGTCCATATATACCATGGGATACTATGAAGCCATAAAGAGAATGAGATCATCTCCTTTGCAGAAACATGGATGGAGCTGGAAACCATTATCCTTAGCAAACTAACACAGAAACAGAAAACCAAATACTTCATGTTCACTTGTAAGTGGGAGGTAAATTATGAGAACACATGGACACAGAAAGTAGAAAAACATCCACTGGGACCTATCAGGGGGTGGAGGGTAAGAGGAGGGAGAGTATCAGGAAAAGTAGCTAATGGGTACTAGGCTTAATACCTGGGTGATGATATAATCTGTCCAACAAACCCTCATGACACAAATTTACCTATATGACAAGTCTGCACATATAGCCCTGAACTTAAAAGTTAAAAAATAAATAAAAAGAATAAGAGCAGCTAAAGTGGACATCCTTGCCATTTTTCCAATCTCATGGGGAAAGAATTCAATTTGTCACCATTAAGTACAGCGTTGCTGTAGGCTTTTATAGATGGTCTTTATCAAGTGAAGAAAGTCCCATCTAATTCTATTTTTCTAAGAGTTTTCTAAAAAAAGAAATCATAAGAGTCTTGTCAGTTGCTTTTTTCTATGTTTATCTATGTGAATGTGTGATTTTTCTTCTTTACCGTGTGAGGTATAGTGGATTATATTGACTGATTTCTCTGTACATTGAACCAGCCTTGCATCCCTGGAATAAGCCCACATTGTCGTGGTATATAATTATTTTTATATATTGCTGAATTTTGTTTGCTAATATATTTTTAAGGATTTTTGGATTTGTATTCATGGAAGATATTTATCTTTAATTTTATTTTTTCATACTGTTTTTGTCAGGTTTTTATATCAGGGTAATACTAGCTTCATGAAATAAATAGGAAACTGTCTCTTCTTTTTATAATTTCTAAAAGAGGTTAAGTATAATTGTTGTTAGTTCTTTATTAAACATGGGGTAGAATTCTTCAGTGAAGCCTTCAGAGCTCGGAGATTCATTTTGTGGGGAGTTTTTAAGTTACTAGTTAAATGGCATTAATAGTTACCAGACTGTTAAATTATGCATTTCATAATGGGCAAGTTATGGTAATTGGTTTTTTTTTTTTTTTGAGGAACTGGTCCATTTCATTTAGATTGTAAAATTCATGCATATAAAAATATTTGTAATATTCCCTGCTATCTTTTTGATACCTGGAGGGTCTGTAGTATGTACAGTTATTTGTAATTTGTGTTTTGTCTCCTGTTTGTCAGTTTGGCTAGAGATTTGTCAGTGTTATTAATTGATATTTTCAAAGAACCAGCTCTTTGCTCTTTGATTTTCTCATTTATTTTTCAATTCCACCAGTTTTTGCTATTTATTTCATTTCTTGTGCTTGCTTTGGGATCTCTTTGCTCTTCTTTTTCTAGATTCTTGGGGTGGGACCATAGACTGTGAATTTGATATTCTTTCTAATGTATATATTTAGTGCTGTAGATTTCTCTTTCAACACTGCTTTAGCTTTGTTAGACAAATCTTGATATCTTTATTTCCATTTTCTTGCAGTTCAATGTATTTCTGTTTCTTCTCTCTCTCGTGTGTGTGTGTGTGTGTGTGTGTGTGTGTGTGTGTGTCCATTTCTGTTGAAACTTTATCTTTGATCCATGGTTTATTTAGAATTATGTTGTTCAGTTTCCAAATGTTTGGATATTTTCTTGTTTTCTTTGTGATATGTATTTCTAGTTTAAGTTCGTTATGGTTGGAGAACAAACTCTGTATGATTTCACTTTTTAAGAATTTGTGGAGATCATTTTATATCCCAGAAAAATGGTCTATCATGGTACACTCTCTGTGGGCACTTGAAAAGAATGTGGAGTCTACTGTTGTTGGGTGGAGTGAGCGATAAATGTTGATGTTGGTAATGTTGGTTGATAGTGTCATTGAATTCATCTTTATTATTGTTGATTTTCTGTCTGGTCTTTTTATCAGTTGTTAAGTCATGGGTGTTGAGGTCTCCATCCATAATTGTGGATTTGTCTGCTTTTTCAGTTCTATCAGTTTTGGGTTCACATATTTTGCAATTGAGTGTTTAACTTAAACATATTTAGAACTGATGTGTTTTCTTGGTAGATTAACCCTCTTATGACACAATGTTCATTTCTGTCTTTAGCAAATTTCTTTGTTGTGGAGTCTAGTTTATCTTATTGACATAGCCATAGTCATTTCTTTGATTAATGTTTACATAGTATATATTCGTCATTTTTATTTTCAGTTGGGCTATGTTACCATATTTGAAGTGTATTTCTTGTAGGCAGCATAGGTCATAGTTTTTTAATCTACTTGCTAATTTGTCTTGGTTTATTTATGTTTGGTGTAATTATTAACATATTAGGGCTTATATGCATTACCAAATTTTTTGTTTGCTCTGTTTGTAATTTCCACTTATTTTTTCCTGATTCTTATGTGTTTCTTGAACATTTTTCAGAATTCCATTTTGGTTTATTAAATAAATAATATATTTGTGAGTGTATCTTTTAGTGGTTGCTCTAGGTATTACATGATATATAAATAATTGATCAAAGTCTATTGGTGCTGTCATTTAACCTTTTCAAATGAAGTATAGAAGTCTTTTTGTGTCCTTTTATGAATATTTTCTCTATGTACATTTAGAATGATATTAACAACTGTATAATTTTTTATTCAACCATTAACCATAATTTAGAAGACACTTGAGAAGAACGTCTATTGTATTTACCCATACTTTTGCTTACTGTGGTTTTTTTTCCTTCTTTATGTCTTAATTTTCATTCTTTTCTTTCTTTTTTTCTTTTCTTAGAGAACATTCTTTACCTACTATTTCAGGGTAGAACACCTGTTGACATAGTCTCTTAGTTTTTCTTCCTTTAAGAATATCTTGGAATGAAATTTTCTTCATTCCAAAAGGATATCTTCACTGTATATAGGAATCTAGGCTGACAACTATTTTCTTTCAGCACTTAAAAACATGTTGTGCTCTTTTTTCCCAACCTCTATGGTTTCTAGTAAGAAATCTGCAATAATTCAGAATTTTTCCCCTGTAGATAAGGTGTTTCTTTCTTGCTGCTTTCAAGAGCTTTTCTTTGTGTTTAGATTTTAGAAGCTTGACTATAATGTGTTTTGGTGTGAATTTCTTCAACTTTATTTCCAACATCTCTCCTTATGGGACCCTGATTTTTGTTCTTTAATTATAGTCCCATGGGTTTTGGAGACTTTGTTCATTTTTTTCTTCAGTCTATTTTATCTCTGTTGTTCAGACTGCAAACAACAATCTATTGTTCTGTGTTCCAGTTCACTGATTCTTTTATCTTCCATTTATTCTGCTGTTGGGGACTTCATTTTTAAAATTTTAGTTATTTGCCGGGCACTGCAGCTCATGCCTGTAATCCTAGTGCTCTGATTGCTTGAGCTCAGGAATTCAAGACCAGCATGGCCAACATGATGAAACCCCATCTCTACTAAAATACCAAGTGTGGTGGCACACACCTGTAGTCCCAGTGGTTGAGGTGGGAAAATCACTTGAACCCTGGAGACGAAGGTTGCAATGAGCTGAGATGGCACCACTGCACTCCAGCCTGGATGGATGACAGAGTAAGATGCTGTCTCAAAAAAAAATTAATTATTGTAGTTTTCACTTATAAAATATCTGTTTGATTCCTCTTTATATCTTCTATTTCCTTGTCAAGACTTTCTCTTTTTTTTTCTTTTTGCTGAAGCTCTCTTTTTTCATTTATTTCAAGTGATCTTAATTGCTCATTGAAACATTTTTATGATTGGTAATTTAAAATATTTGTCAAATAATTTTGTCATCTCAATTTTTGCATCTATTGTCTTCTTAAATTCCTTTCAAGATCTTCTTGTTTGTTTCTGATTGTAAGTAGTTTTCTATTGAACTCTGTACATTTTGGGTGCTATTATGTATTATGAGTCTCTGGATAATATTTACACTTTTGTTTTAGCTAGCTGTTTCTGACACCATTCTGGCAGGAGAAAAGGGGCTGCTGCTTTGATACTTTCAGCTGGGATTAGAAGTCCAGGTTCCCTACTCAGCCTCTATTGACTCCTGAGATGAGAGAAGGTGGAAAGTTTCTTGTTATTGCTTGATAAGGGGTGGGAGTTCAGATTCCCCACTAAGCCTTTATGGATACTTTCCTGAATGAGAGGGATACTAGTACCTCATTACTGCTCCCATGTGGTCTCCTTACCCAGGAAAATTATGAAAGTCCGAACTCAGTCTCTTTTGATACCACCTCAGCAAGAGGGGAAGGGGCACCTCATTATTGGCTGGCAAGGGAGGAAGTCTAGGATTCTCACTCAGTCTTTGCTGGTGACGGGATTCTTTGGGGGCCTGCTTCACCAGCAGAAGACTCCACAGACAGCACCTCTGGTATGGCTCTGACCATTCAGCCCAGCAGGCTGTGCTTGGCTTGTGCTACTGGCGTGGATCCCACATCCAATGCAGAATGGTGAGGGGTGTGTGGGCAAGCAGGTGTGAGGTCTGACCACAGCACACAGCCAGGCACACAGGTTGCTGCAGTGGGGCCAGGCAGGCAGCTCCAGGTGCCAGCACAGATGCCTGGTCCATGTGAGTCTGCAACTGGACCAGGCATACCACAGACAGCTTCTGCCTTAAGTGCCAGTCGCTGGACAAAGGGAACATGATGGAACCCAAAAACTCAGAGACACCAGCAACTGGAGGAAGCCCCAAGGGAACTTGATAGCTATGTCACAGCTCTGGCTCAGAAAGCCCAGAGGTCTGGGCTCCCAGAAGGATCACAGCTCTTCTTTTTTCTTGGTCCAGTGAACAGGAGCATGCCACTGCCCACAGCTCAGAGAGCTGGCCAGGGATGTGTGACAGCCCTTTTTGCACCCACTATTTGGCAGGTCCCAGGGTCATGTCCCATGTCCAAGAAGAATGAGGTTATGCAGACAATCAGAGAGTGAGCAAGGCAGAAAAGAGCTTTATCGAGTGACACACAGCTCTCAGTGGAGAGGGTACGTAAAATGGGTAGCCGCTACCCGAAGGTGGGTATCCCAAAGTATGGCTGAGTCCCAGGTTTTTATGGGCTCAGAATGGGTGAGTACCTGCTGATTGGTCAATGAGCAACCTGGAAAAAGCACCATTCAATTGGCTGAAAGGCATGGAGGAAATTCTCACTGCAGTCGGGGACTTTACCCAGAACTGACAGCTTCGTTTTCAGGCTTTAATTTGTCTTTGGTTTGAAGGTCAGGTTTCACCAGGGACCCACCCCTGTCTTCCTAGGAATTTGTCTCCCTCCTTCTGCTGTCACTGGTGCAGGTAGGCATAAGGCTATGGTTTTATCTGTGGAATTTGGCTGTTACAGAGGTGTTATGACCTACAGTTTTCTGTCTTGTTAGGCTGTGCCTTTCCTGAGTCTCAGGCTTGACAGATCAGGGGTTTGTTGATCCTTTATTTTCTTCTTTTGCTTCTCTAGGTGTTTCTGGGCTATATGAGGCAAAAAGAAAAACAGAGAAACTTACCACAGTGTTTTTCTTTGGATCCCATGATGCCCAGATGGTCTGCTTTTTCCTTTTACCTTTCAGAAGGTATTTTTATTATATGTAAAATTCAGGGTTTTAGTTGTACCAAGTAGAGGAATAAGGAAAAATACACCAACTCCATCTTTCCAGAAGAATACAATCAATCTGCATGTATTCGTTGTTCTTATTCATGCTTAGCTTTCTCTACTGCAGATTCATATGGCATTATGACAATATAATCTTTTGGATACCAATATTCTGTATAGGGTCTTCTTTCATTGCAGGCCTCAAAGCTTTCAGGAAATAGACTTTTAGAATAAATTAGGAGGTAAGAGAATTGCTTCATTATGCCCGTTTGGCTGCCTGTGAGCACATTTGTATATTTACACAGAATCCTAGAAACTTCACCTTGAGGTAGGCTGAACACAGTGTGGTTGCTGAGTTTATCTAGTAGGAGAATAGAGGAGACCAGCAAAGCATTCAGGGAATGTAAACAGAGAGATAGAATGTTGATTCAGACCCTGTCATGATAAAATCCTTGTGGAGAGAGTGATATAAAACTCAGCAAGCTTTGTAAGCATAAAATGAAAAAAAAAACTTTAGTTTTTTACCTTAATTAGTTTGAAAAGTTGTATAACTAAGACTAAAACTAAAAAGGGGTATAACTAAAACTAAAAAGACTAAAACTCACAAAGACCAACAGAAGACTTCTACACAGCAACAGTGGAGTAATATGTAGTTGTACTCCTATTTTCAGTATGGTTAACTTATATTATCTTTTCTTCATGAAAATTTGGTCTGGAAGTTTTCAGTTCCTGAGCTGTAGCAAGATTAGATAATCTCAAAACTTCCACACCTGCTAAAAGTATCAAAAACTCATAGGTGGTAAAATTCCTTCTAGATATATGTTTGAGCATAACAAGAAAGTTAGAAAATTCCCAAGGGCTAGAAAGAAAGAGGGAACAGAAAACAGCAAAACCCACTATCACTGCCTGGGGAGACTGGGGTGAGTGGTGGGTCAGGGCTGTGGGTCTCAGTAACATAGGGGCTGACATTTTGAAATCTATGGCAGGCTAGGTTATGAAGTCTTAGTCCTACAGAAGCAGAAAGTTTCAACGGAGACTTCCACATAAAGCTGGAGCCCTGAAGGTCTTCTCCATCATTAAGATGTGAAATACCCAACATAGAGAAAGAACAAGGAATCTCAATTGGTCAGAGAGAGGGAAGAGTGGGACAAGTCTCCATTGCGAATGGACAATCCTAATCTTTTGTTACATGTGGGTTTGGAGTTCAAAACTATACTATCCATATTTGGAAATTCTCACATTGAGAAGTTAACACAGAAATGGTACTGGTGTGTAATATCCCTAGAGTTCCTGATGAAGTCAGTGTAAAATTATTCTTAAAGAACATGACATATCTTCAACTAATTCCACAATAAAAACTGACTGGAAAGGAACTTTTGATCCAGTACTACAGAATAAAAGAGAAAAATATTCATCATAAACAAGAATCAGGAAATGAAACAAATAGCAGATTTTGACTCTCCAAAGCTAAAGATAAGTAAAGAAATAATCATATGTATTTACAATAAAAAGTTGTATAAAAAGAAATAAAACTAAAATGCCAAGATGTTACGAAAAAAATGACAGATTGGAATGAATGACTCATAAAAACAAATGTATAGTCATTAAAATGTATAGTATAATAGACAAGTTAAACAGTAAATTAAACACAGCTAAACTAGAAAGCAGTCAATCTAAGAAAATCAGCAAGAATGAAAGAGAGAAAGATAAAGAAATGAGAAATATTTCAGAGAAATTAAGAGACTTGGAGGACAAAATGAAAAATGTCAACTAGAAGTCTAGAAGTTCCTGGAAGAAGGCATAAAACAAATAGGGAGAAGCACAATTTTCATAGAAAATAATAGAAAATTTTCAAAATTGATGAAAGACACGAATCCTCTGAATCAGGAATCTAAGTCATGATCATAATAAACTAAAATAAATTCACATTTCTACACAAAATAGTGAGGTTTCAGAGCACTAATAACAAAAAAAAAAATCTTAAAAGCATTCAGAAGCAACAGAAAGAATGTATACTAATTAATAACAGTATGTATTACCAGTAGAAGAATTCTACACAGCAACAATGGAGTAATATGTAGTTGTACTCCTATTTTTCAGTACAGCTAACTTGTATTATATCGCTTTTCTCTCTTCCACTCTCATTTTCTCTTCCTGCCTCTCTTTATTCCTTCAGCTTTATTCCTTTTTCTTAAATCACTCTCATCAAATATTTGTATTTTTGTATGTTTGGGTATTTTTTTTTTTTTTTGGAAACAGAATCTCACTCTATCTCCCAGGCTGGAGCGCATTGGCACGATCTTGGCTCACTACAACCTCTGTCTCCCAGGTTCAGCCTCCCATGTAGCTGGGACTACAGACGTGTCACCATGCCCAGCTAACGTTTTTTGTAATTTAGGTAGAGATGGGATTTCACCATGTTGGTCAGACTGGTCTCAAACTGCTGACCTCAAATGATCCACTTGCCTCAGCCTCCCAAAGTGCTGGGATTACAGGCGTGAGCCACCATGTCCAGCCATGTTTGGGTAATTACCTTCTGATTCTGTTTGTTTAATAGTTACAGGGCTATTCTTCTTTTTTTCTTTTCTTTTCTTTTCAGACAGAGTATTGCTCTGTCACCCAGGCTGGAGTGCAGTGGCACAATCTCGGCTCACTTCAGCCTCTGCCTCCCAAGTTCAAGTGATTCTCCTGCCTCAGCCTTCCAAGTAGCTGGGACTACAATGGTGCACCACCATGCCCAGCTAATTTTTGTATTTTTAGTGGAGACAGGGTTTCACTATGTTGGCCAGGTTGCTCTCAAAACTCCTGACCTCAAGTAATCCATCCACCTCAGCCTCCCAAATGACTGGGATTACAGGTATGAGCCACCGTACCCAGTCTCTCGTTTTGTTCTTATTCTGCAGTAACTTTTAGTATGTTACACTTTTATAGGAGATTACCTATTTCATTTATGTTTTCAAATTTATTGGCACAAAGTTTTTTGCAGTATTGTCTTATAATTTCTGATTCTGTAGTATTGTCTTTATGATTTTATAATCAGACTATAGTGTAATGTGTTTAAAAATCAAAGAAACAATTAGAAAGCATAATAACAAAAAATGAAGATGGATTGTGACCAAATACATCTTCCTGGGCACCCAATTAAAAGACACACCTTAAAGATGGTGACTTGGAAAAGCTGAAAATAAAAGAATAAGTGAAAGCATTTTGCAAGTGCAAACAAATTAAAGCTACTGTTGTGGCCTAATATTAAACACAGATGTATTTGTGACAAAAGCCATTAGGATTAAAAACATTTCATAATGCCAAAGACTAAAATTCACAGTTTAAATATAAGCTATCAATAGCAATGCATTAATTCACATAGCAAAACTAATAAGGAAAAAAAGGCAATTTTATTTAAAAAAATAGAAACACGGTAGTGGTAGAAAATAGGACTCACTTTTCTTAGTTCATGACCAATCGAGTGATCAAAAATTAGATAAGGATATAGAAGATATAAATAACATAATTAATAACATAACTTTGATATATATATTACATTCAACGTACATACAACACATACACACATGCATGTGCACACACCTGCACAAACACACTTACATACAGATAATGAAAGAAACCTTTTCAGGTGCCCGTGGAGTATGGAGAAACACTGATTATATAATAGGCAATTATACAGGAGCCCACCCTTTCATAATTCTTACAAATTACAATAGTAGTTCAGTTTCTAGGAATGACATGCTAGGTATTTATAACCAATTTTCCCTAGTGGGGGCAACTAAAGAAAACTGGGTGAAATATAAAGAAAGGGCTGAGTGTGGTGACTCACCTCTGTAATCCCAGCACTTTGGGAGACCAAGGCAGGCAGATCACGAAGTCAAGAGATTGAGACCATCCTGGCCAACATGGTGAAACCCCATCTCTACTGAAAATACAAAAATTAGCCTGGTGTAATGGCACATGCCTGTGGTCCCAGCTACTCTGGAGGCTGAGGCAGGGGAATCGCTTGAACCCAGGAGGCAGAGGTGCAAGGAGCCAAGATCGCGCCACTGCATTCCAACCTGGGTGACAGAGTAAGACTCTGTCTCAAAAAAAAAAAAAACAAAACAAAACAGAAAAAACAACAACAAAAAGAAATATAAAGTAAAGAACCAACAAAATTTTCTTAAAATTCAAAGTTGTTGGTGCTCAAAACATTCGAAGTACTAAAAATTCATATCAAAATCCAGTAGAAGGAAAACACCCAACGCTCATAGCCATTTTTACCCAAGATCATCTGCCAAACTTGAGCAAAGAAACAGCCAAACTGAGCTATGCTTTGTGGTCTTACAGGGCAAATGTAAGAAAAGTCAAACCCAGGCCCAGTAAAGCTGGAGGTCACCTGAAGGGTCTGGCCACGGGCAGTGCCCACCCTGAGTACTGTACAGCAGTATGTCCTCAGGAAATGTCTCATGCAAATTATTCTGAGCTGCATGGTGACAGCAGAGTGCCACTGCCTTTGCAAGAACTAATACAATTGTTAGTGGCAGCAGCAATGAAACGTGGAAAAACAAACCCAGCTATACCTTGTGTGTATAATCCGTTTTAAAGGAGACAATGCCCTTGTATTTAAACTCTGGCTGCCTTCTCATTGTTCGGATTTCTTTAAGGTTTCCCTGCCTATGGATAGAATTACAGTCTATTTTTAACTCCATCTAGGATTTGCAGTATGAACAGACCCCCATCAAACTCCCTACTCCAGCCAGCAATATTCCCTCACCAAAAAATGAGACAACTTTTACCATAGATTGTGTGTACTGACAAAGGGGAATTTGAAGCATTATCAATATAGAAAATTAGTTTTAAGTTATTTAAGTTGCTGAGATGAAACTGAGAAAGAAAGTGCTTGACGTAGAGAGACTGACCAGGGGGTGAGAAGGCCAAGTTTAAAGAGAAGCCAGCCCTGCTGTCTGCATTTCATATTAGCGTAAGAGAGGGGTGCTTCTCAGTAAGTCAGCTTCTCTGGAGAGACCGGTTACATGACTCTTGTTCTGTGGTGCTCAGGACAGCATTACCCAGCTCTGCACAGTGACTTTTTCAGGCAAATGCTAAGAAGAGTATGCATGCGGACACATGCCTAATGTGTACCAGGATTGCATGTTCCCACTGAGATTGGGGAGTGAGTTATAAGCCCTGTTTCCTCTTTGAGCTACAGAGCTGATGTTTATGTGATTGGACAGTTAAGGCAGAAATCCAATTACTGAGCTAATTAGCACCTTTGAAGGGTAAGCAAAAACTTTACAGGATGAAAGCATTGGAGAAAAGCTCAAATTAGCCAGTGTGGCTGACAGTCCACCTTCTTAGAGAATATGTGGAGAGCCAGAGGTCCTCAGGGTACACAGACAGCTTAGCTTAGTTTTTGCTCATCAGAATTTACACTGTATTCTACAGGCTTCTGAAAAGGTAGCTTTCCAGTGAACATAGTTTTAGAAGGTGTTTTAGTTCCCTAAGGAGTTTAGTAAATGACTTTCTTTTGTCTTAATCCTCCTTTAAAAATTGTTTATTCTGCTGCTGAAAATTCCATTTATGGTAGGTCTTAAGGTGAAATTAAAATTCCATTTAGAGACTAACTATGCAGACATGGGATTTCAGCCTTCATTACAAATAGTTTTGTTGTTTGCTCTATTTTCTGCTACCCTGAGATCTTTTATCTTTCAAAGCTGCTATGAGAGTATTTGTGAGGAAAACTGAAGCTGTAATAGAACAACGTGCTGGGGTTAACAGCCTTTCTGAAATGTAACACAGTATTTCTTCTCTCCAGCCCATGTGTAGAATCACAGAACTCAACAGGATCTTGCCTAGATGGTTCTCAAATGTCTAAGACACAACGGGAACAGAAATAATACTTTTTTTTTCTGGAGACAAGCCATTTCATTTATTCAAATTGTAGTTCCATCCAAATATCTTTTTATCTGTTTTGATTCCCAATAGACGTGTTCACAAAAGAAGTCTGCATTTTAGGTTTCTTCTTAAGCACCATTTCTGACAAGTGCTTGTCATTTATTAAATTATACAGAATATGTCAATGATCATATTTAAACATAAGCCACATATGCAGCATTGACTGGCAGCTGGTCTTCTTTCTTCTTAGCAAATATTGCAAGGACAGAAACCTCAGAAGTAGCCTTATCTTTGACCATTCAATGACTTATGCCGCAAATATTTATTGAGTGACTGCTATGTGCCAGACGTGAGCAACAAACGTACTCTCATGGTACTTAGGGGCTGAAATAAGAGTCAGATATAATAAGATAATTACACAAAGAGATGTATGATATGGTGTAAAGGCTCCAGAGCCAGCCTCCCTAGGTTGTATTCTGCCTATACACCTGTTAGATCTATGACCTTGGGCACTCTACTTAATTTCTCTGTGCCTCCGCCTCATCCTCTTTGAGAATGGGTATAATGAGTACCTACCTCAGAGAGTCATTTTAAGGCAATAATAAGTTAATACATATCAAGTACTTAGTACAGGCACATGACCCAAGCAAGTGCTACATAAATATTAGCTGTCATTGTTTTGGAGCCTTGACAGGGGCTCCAAAAGAGATGTACAAGTACAATGCATGAAAGAGAACACGACAAAGGAGTCTCACGCGGAGCAGGAGTCAAGGCAGCTTCCCTGAGAAGGTGAAACGTGAGCTGAGACTTGAAGAATGAGAGGAGTCAATGAGGAAAATGAGTGGGAATGGACAGGGATCCCCAAGTAGAGGGAACATTTGCAAAGCCTCCTGGAGAGGAGGGAGCATCAGGACTAAAAGATGTGGGCATGTTGAAGGTGTGGAAAAGGAAAGCCAACAGGGTTGGAGCAAAGAAAGCAAAGGGCAGACTAATAGAAAAGGCAGGAGCCAGGTGTGTTCAAGACCAGGCTTTCAATTGTCAGTGGGACTTTCATTATGCCCAAATCTTTAAGTAAACGCTATGTGTGATGCTGATATATGTGTAAGAAGTCCTTTCTTAATGGCTAATATATCAGATTTAACCATTTGAAATTGCCATTTTGTAGGTGATAATAAACAGATGACTATCAATTTCATAGGCTTGACGTCAATTTCATACTTCATTCTTTAAAGACCACCACTCAATATTGGAAAGAAAAGGACCAAGGTAGAGGCATAGCCTCTCCAAGCAGAGCAGATCGCTGCACTTACAAAGGGTTTTGGGGATGTGTGGAGTTCAAGGACTGCTGAGGTTTTGGGGGCATATGCGGGTTGACAGCATCTGTATAGGAGGTTACTTGAAGAACCTGTTGTTCATCAGTTGCCCCTCAGGAGTCTGCAGTGAGTTGGCTCTCAGAAGCCATGGACTGGCTGCCTTACAAAGGCTGTGCACTGAGAGGTGTTTTTGTGATTAAATAGGTTCAAAGCTGGTTCTAGTGACCACTTGTTACCATGGCTGCAGATGATCTGAGAGCTTTAATTCTCATGGTTCAACCTAAGAAAGGTCTGTAAGAGTATACCCAACTCTTGAAACCAAGTGGTAGAGATGTTGACTACTCACCGCAATTTCCTCGAATCAATTTGAAGAGAAAGATACCTATGTGGACACTGTTCTCAAGTTCTGAAATTGGGTGGCATTACACTGGCAGGTTTTTTTTGTTTTTGCTTTTGAGGCAGTGTCTCACTCTGTCACCCAAGCTAGAGTGCAGTAGTACGATATCGGCTCACTGCAACTTCCACCTCCCGGTTTCAAGTGACTCTCCTGCCTCAACCTCCCAAGTAGCTGAGATTACAGCAGTGCACCACCACACCCTGCTGATCTTTTTTGTATTTTTAGTAGAGATGGGGTTTCACACCGTTTGCCAGGCTGGTACCAAACTCCTGACCTCAAGTGATCCGCCTGCCTCGGCCTCCCTAAGTATTGGGATTACAGGCATGAGCCACTGTGCTTGGCCTAAATACTTGCTTTGATTCTGCAGATCTGGTGCTCCAAATTGATTAAGACCTAAGGCCATTCTCTCCTAATCAGATAACTACTCATCTCTCCTCTCCATGTGTTTCTTGCACTGCTCCCTCTATTTCTTATTATGAGACTCCTTTCTTCCTGCAGCATGGTAAAATTACAGCAATCATCTTAACCTGTGAGCTCTATTGCCTTTGCATTTTCTACTCATGCAGCTGATTCTGTAAACCAGCTTTTCCTCTTGTGGGGATCTAATCATGACCTTTTACCCTTTTGTGGCCTCTTCTAGTACAAGGCGAGTGGATAATTCCAACACAAGACTGGCAGTCCAGATTGAAAGGGATCCAGGTAAGAAGATCTCGTCTCTCTTATTAAACTATTTATTATTATGTGGATGGATTCTCAAAAGGAAGAATTAAGTACTCCCTTTAAAATCATTGTGGAGACAATGCACATCTTAGTTAATATGTTAACTGTGGAACAAAACTGTGCAGGTAGACTGATCAAGCACCCTGATTTGGTTTAACAATGCATTGCTCCGTTATTTAGAATTGATTAGGAGCTTGCTCAGTATTGGGTAACTCTGTTAATAAAGACATTTTGGTTCATATGTAGTAACCCTCAAACACAGACTATAAATCTTGAGATTCATTTTTTAGAAAAAAAAATTTCTTGGAAAAACGTCAGCGTTATAATGTCCTTAAAGGCAAACTCTTCCAGGATCCAGGATCTAGAAGCTTGCGAAAAGTTTGGTCAACATTAAGCTATGGAAGGATTTACCTGCTAGAAAATTATTTTACCTTTTTCTTTCCATAATCAATCTCCTTTTTTAACCATTCCATTTCTTCTTTCCTCATATTAGAATGCAAATTTTGACTGTTCTCTATTTTATCCTCCTCACTCCCTTCTTTGTGCCCCAAAATCTGTCTCGGAACAATTGTATCATTCTCATTATCTATATTTGAATTGCATATTATACCTGATTAATTTGAAAGCAGAATTTGACATTTGAGATACATGGAAAGACAGGCTTATTTTTTCTTGAACTTCATGTCAGTACAATGAGGGAGGAGGGGATGTAGACATCTGAGGTGCAGCTGTGGGACTGTGGTGTTACAAGGCTATTGATATAAGGCAGAGGGACAGGTTCCCAAGCACATTGTGCTGTTAATCATAATTGCTGTCTTATTTTAATCTAATTATGCAGATGTGTGGTCAATGTGTTCTAAGGAGATGCCCTGAGTTGAATCTCTGCTTTTTTTTTTTTGAGACGGAGTTTCACTCTTGTTACCCAGGCTGGAGTGCAATGGCGCGATCTCGGCTCACCGCAACCTCCGCCTCCTGGGTTCAGGCAATTCTCCTGCCTCAGCCTCCCGAGTAGCTGGGATTACAGGCACGCGCCACCATGCCCAGCTAATTTTTTGTATTTTTAGTAGAGACGGGGTTTCACCATGTTGACCAGGATGGTCTCGATCTGTTGATCTCGTGATCCACCCACCTCGGCCTCCCAAAGTGCTGGGATTACAGGCTTGAGCCACCGCGCCCGGCCCGAATCTCTGCTTTTTTCTGAGACGAAGTTTCACTCTTGTTACCCAGGCTGGAGTGCAATGGCACAATCTCGGCTCACCGCAACCTCCACCTCCTGGGTTCAGGCAATTCTCCTGCCTCAGCCTCCTGAGTAGCTGGGATTACAGGCACGCGCCACCATGCCCAGCTAATTTTTTTTTGTATTTTTAGTAGAGACGGGGTTTCACCATGTTGACCAGGATGGTCTCCATCTCTTGACCTCGTGATCCACTCGCCTCGGCCTCCCAAGAATCTCTACTTTTAGTGATTTTATTTGTTTTGTTTTATTTAAACATTGAACAGTTTGAACAATTAAGCAAAGGCTAATTCTCTCATTCAGGCCTTTCCTTTCAAAGTGCCAGAGACTGAAAGTAATCTTTAATTAGTGTCTCAGGATGCATGCTGCTTCATCAGAGAAAATGAATATAGTGCAGGTGAAGGAGGCTTCATCTGCATAGAAGATTAAGCATACTGATACTTTATTAGACTACGTGGCATGACTCAGCCCACAGAACAGTTTCTTTCCATTAATCATAATTAGGTTGTAAATACTCTAATTTCGATTCAGGTTTCAACTGTCATGAGTACCCAGCAAAGATATTCATAATCTGATAGTGTTATTCTGTAGATGTCTTAGAGGCAGATTGGTGATCTTCCTTATGTAAGTGCCTTGGGGCATCTTCACCTTCTTATACCATCCCCTGCCCTCTGCACCCTGATTGTGCCCCAGTTCCCATGGATACAAAGCAGGGATGCTTCGGTCAGATCTGCAGCCCTCATCTCTGACCTCCCAGAATCTCTGTCTCCACTCAAATGGACAATCCAGAAGGGAGCCTTGAGTTTTGCTTTAGGCATTTCCTCTTTGGGACAACTATGTCTCTGGCTCTCCAGAGCCATAATTTCCTCTCCCAAAGAAAAACTGGTCCTAAAATAAAAGTCATGAAGGTGAACTTTTTTCCTAGGCTTTTCCCAATGCTTGCTCCACCCACAGGACCACAGACCAGGAAGACTTTCCATGTTATCCAATCTTCTGTTTAAAAAATATTATATCCCTCATCTTGAGAGATGGTGTAAAAGGGAGGAAAAGAGTCAGAGCTCAGCAGGAATGATATGGGAAATGCACTACACACTCCCAATTTCACCCCCACTCAACACACACCCCTAGCTTTCTACGGGGAAACAAAGTATTTCATCATTCCCTCTCCTTTGATGCTTCCTCCTTCACCTTCCTTGGATGTCTTTATCCACCCAATTAAAATGGCCAAAGTTAAACAAACAAGCAGTAATGGGCAGTTCCAAGTCCTGGCAAGGATGCAGAATTAGAGCTCTCAGTCACTGCTGGGGAAATGCAGAAAGGGTACAGGGACTTTGGAAAACAGCAGTCCCATGCCTAAGCGTTTACTTAAAAGAAACGGGGAGAGTCATATTCACACAAACTCCTATTCATAACTTTGGTAGTGGTTTTACCCATAAACACCAAAATGGAAACAACCCAGGTGCCCTTCAGCTGATGAATGGATAAACAAATAGTAGAAAATGTATACAGAGGGATATTACTCAAAGGTGAAACAGAACAAACTCATATATACAACGGTTGAACGCATTATTCTAAGTGCTGGTTATATGACTACATGCATTTCTCAAGACTCATAGACTAGTACACTACAGTGGATGAATTCTACCCTACATAAATTATTCTAAACCTGAATTTTTAATTTATATATAGTTTAAGAACAAATGGCATCCATTTTTATATAGTATAGCATGTTATATAACATGTAAAATATATATTTGCATATAACAAGTAATACTAGAAATAATTGTATTATATATTATAGCATATATATATATATATATATATATAAATTGATGCTGCTTATTGCCTTTAAATTGTACAGAAAGAATATAGAGGGAAAAATAGGATGTTCTCATATAATCTACTAACATGTCAAAGAACAGATTTTTTCTCTTTTATGTATACATAGAGTCTGATGTTACCCTTAATCAGATGACAGCTCCCTGTTTCCTAGATCTGGGTACACAGCAGGGAGTAGGCATTCGCTGATCATATTTCTTGTCTGCCTTTAGGGAATGATGACAACAACCTCAATTCCATTTTTTATGAACACTTGACAAGGACCCTCCAGGAGTCCCTCTGTGGAGACTTAGTTCTTGGTCGTTGGGGCAACTACAGCTCTGGCGATTGCTTTATTTTGGCTTCAGATGACCTCAATGCCTTTGTTCACCTGATTGAAATTGGAAATGGTCTTGTCACCTTTCAACTTCGAGGACTAGAATTCAGAGGTAAGAATTTCTTCATTGTGGAAATTGTTTAAAGTTGGTTGCTTGAGTTAATTATCAAGCAAAACTTTAAGAAGAAGTCACCATTACACAGGAAAAACTTAATGTCTTCCTGCTGAAAGAGACCTTCCTACCATTATCTTCATATAAATAAACTCTAGTCAGCCGAAGGAATAAAAACATAAAACATATAATGGCATGTAAACTTGTGGATTAGCAAACCAAGAAACTGATTTATTGGCGAATCTGGGTATTGATTTGAATCCTTCTTGGAAAAACTCAGAAGCCACAGAAGATTGTGGGGAGTAGCTGGGCTCCAAACGGAGTCAGCCAGACCCCATTCTGTGGATTACAGGTGTTGGGGGTCTGTTTGTGCAGATCATTTAAGGTCTTTGAGCTTTTCTTTCCTATCTGCAATATAATAATGTGAATGGCTGCCGTATAATGTTGCTATGTGGTTTAAATGAGATCATCTAGAAGGTACTTCATAAATTCTCATTGCTTTATGGTTATTGAGGGTGTCTGAATCTTGAAAATGTAACCCCAGTTTTCCCGCAAATCAGGACCTGGCGTTATGTGGGATGCAGAGAGTGTCATAGTGATGTACTTTGTTGCCTTCTCCCTCATTGTTTATTCCTTTACTCACTGCGTGTTTTCTGGACACCTCCTCTGTATCCGGCAGTGTTTTAATGCTGGAGATGCAATGGACAGGTGACATGAAAGAGTCTTAACCTGATGAAGCTTACCTCCAGTGAGGGACACCTAAAGTAAACAAGTCAACAAAGAGGTAGACTAATTACAGCTTGGAGCAAGTGCTATGAAGGAAGTAAATAGGGTTCTGGAACCCAAAGTCACTGCAGAGGATGAGGGTGAGAAGGTGACACATTCAATGGGATGGTCAAGGAAGGCCTTGAGAGGCGAGGACAGAAGAATGTCCCCAGTGTAGGAACTGACACCTGCTAAATGCATGAGTCAGGCAGCATCTCAGAGCATTCCTGACATCTTGGAGGACTTAAGTGACTAGGGCTGACCACCGCTCACAGCAACTTAACATAAGCCAGCAGGAAGCCCAGTAACATGAGATCTCCCCGCCAGTGTCAGGAACTATGTGATATTCTCTATGTTATGGGGAACGGTGCAGGAACTCTGGAGGAGAGAATGGGTGGCCCTCTCTACACTTTAACAGATTGGTCTGGTGGCTGTGTGGAGAATGTACTGGGAGAAGAGAAAAGTAGAAGCAGGGAAACCATTTATGACTGCAGTGTAGATACCTAAGCAGAAGATGATGGCAGAGACAGGGCTTCCCTGCCAGAGACTGGGAGGTGGAAAGAGAGGGGCTAGATGTTGAGGGTGAGTGAGAGGGGAGGCTCTGCTTGCCCCCAAGTTTCTAGATCAAGTATCTGCATGGGCAGAGGTATATTTACTAAAACAGGGATGCTTGGAAGAAGAATAGGACTTTTTGGTCTGGTGGTGGAGGCATTCGAGTGAATGCACCAAGGAGCTAGTACAGTCTGACAGTTACTCAGGGGACATTTATTTAGCACCGATTATATGTCATGCACTAGTGAAGGAATCAGGAGTACAGAAGTGAAACCCCCACCTTACGATCCTGGGAGCCTCACAGAGAAGACAAATATGGAAGAAGCTCATGTGAAATGAATGTTGCATGAAATGAATGTTTTGACAGTGTCCTGCCAGGGCCGCATTAGGGACCAGAGGAGAGGCACGGTGTCAGGTCGGAGTCTGAGTCAGCTCAATGGAGGAGAAAGAGGAAGGGTCTTACCTGCTAAGGAGCAGCAGGTGTGATGACAAAGAAGCACCAAGTCATCCGATGTGGTTCTCAGCAGGTAATAGTTATGGGTAATGCTAGAAAGGTGAGCAGGAGCCAGTTCATACCTGTTAAAACCCTCACTGTGAACAAAAGGACATCTTTTAGCCAAAAACAAGTTGTCATTTTCTCCTATCTTGAACACTTATCTAAAGATGATCAGTTACCTCAGTTCTTTGAATGAGAATTTCTAGCATTGGTTTTGCAAATATCCATGCCTTTTCACATTCCTAAATAAATGTATACAAAAGCTTTTTTTTTTCCTTGAGTAGTAGGTTCTGTGTTTAAGGTGTGCATTCTGTGAACTTTTCTGAATTTTGAGAATCTAATTTAATTTAGACAAGGTTATTGAGCAAGGGAATAGTGATAAATCAATATAGATTAATCACAGAAGGGATATTTCCCCTACATTTAGCACAGATGCCAGAAAAATGCCATGAGAGGTGGTGAAAATACATGTCTCCAGTGCAATAATACAACAGAACTGTCCTGCTCTCTGAATTTCTGAATCTCAGCTCTTTTGAGAGCTTTTCTTCCTTTTTTTTTTTTTTTTAGTATATTCCTTTTTAAATATAATTTCAACTTTAATTTTAGATTTAGGGGGTACATGTGCAGGTTTATTCCATGGATATATTGTGTGATGCTGAAATTTCAGGTATGAGTGGTCCCATCACTGAGGTGCTGCCCATAGTACTCAACAGTTTCTCAACCCTTGCCCTTTTCTCTACCTACAATGTCTCCTAGTCCCCAGTGCCTACTGTTGCCTTCTTTATGTCCATTAGTACCAAATGTTTAGCTCCCACTTATATGTGGGAACATCTTGTATGTGGTTTTCTGTTCCTGCATTAATTTGCTTAGGATAAAGGCCTCCAACTGCATCCACGTTGCTGCAAGGGACATTATTTTATATTTTTTATGGCTGCGTAGTATTCCATGGTGTATATATACCCCTAGTTTCTTTATCTAGTCTACTGTTGATGGGCACCTAGGTTGATTCCATGTCTTTGCTATTGTGAATAGTGCTGCAGTGAACATATGAGTGCATGTGTTTGGTAGAACAGTTTATTTTATTTGAATATATATATCCCATGATGCGATTGCTGAGTTGAAAGGTAGTTCTATTTTAAAGTTCTTTGAGAAATCTCCAACTGCTTTCCACAGTGGCTAGACTAATTTACATTCTCATCAAGCATGTATAAATGTTCCCTTTTCTCTGCAGCCTTGCCAGCATCTGGATTTTTGTTTGTTTGTTTTACTTTTTAATAATAGCTATTCTGATTAGTGTGAGATGGTATCTCACTGTATTTTTATTTTAATTTCTTTAATGATTAGTTATGTTGAGCATCTTTTCCATGTGTTTTTGGCCACTTGTATGTCTTCTTTTGAGAAGTATTTGTTCATATCTTTTGCCCATTTTTTAATTGGATAATTTATTTTTTTGCTTTTTTGATTGTTGAATTCCCTTATAGATTCTGGATATTAGAGTTTTGTCAGTTACATAATTCGAGAATATTATCTCCCATTCTGTAGACTGTCTTTTATTCTGTTGGTAGTTTCTTTTCCTGTGCATAAGCTCTTTAGTTTAATTAGGTCTCACTTGCCAATTTTTGTTTTTGTTGCAATTGCTTTTGAAGACTTAGTTATAAATTATTTCCTAAGGCCCATGTCCAGAATAATGTTTTTAGGTTATCCTCCTATAGTTTGAGGTCTTACATTTCAATATTTAATTTATCTTGGATTAATTTTTGTATATGGTGAAAGTTAGGGGTCCAGTTTCCTTCTTCTGCGTATGGCTAGCCAGCTATCCCAGCACTATGTATTGAATAGGGAGCCCTTTCCCCATTGCTTATTTTTGTTGACCTTGTCAAAGATCAGATGGCTATAGGTGTATAACTTTTTATTTCTGGGTTTGCTATTATGTTCCATTGATCTGTGGGTCTTTTTTTGTACCAGTACCATGCTGTTTTGGTTACTACAGGCTTAGAGTATAGTTTGAAGTAAGGTAATTGATGACTCTGGCTTTGTTTCTTTTGTTTAGGATTGCTTTTGCTATTTGGGCTATTTTTTGGTTCTATATGGACTTTAGAATAATTTTTTCTAGCTCTGCAAAAAAATGACATTGGTAGTTTGATAGGAATAAAGTCTGTAGACTGCTTTGGGCAGTATGGTCATTTTTAAATTATTATTATACTGTAAGTTCTGGGATACATGTGCTGAACCTGCAGGTTTGTTACATAAGTATGCACGTTCCATGGTGGTTTGCTGCAGCCATCAACCCATCATCTACCTTAGGTATTTCTCCTATTGCTATCCCTCCCCTCGTTCCCACCCCCTGACAGGCCCTAGGGTGTGATGTTCCCCTCCCTGTGTCCCTGTGTTCTCATTGTTCAATTCCTATGTTGATTCTTCCAATCCATGAGCATGGAATGTTTTTCCATTTGTTTGTCATCTATAATGTTTTTTAGCAGTGTTTTTGTAGTTCTCCTTGTAGAGATTTTTTTATCTTTTTGGTTAGATGTATTCTTAGGGGTGTGTGTGTGTGTGTGTGTGTGTGTCTATTGTAAATGAGATTGTGTTTTTGATTTGGCTCTCAGCTTGAATGTTACTGGTGTGTAGAAATGCTACTAAGTTTTGTACATTGATTTTTTTTTATCCTGAAACTTTACTCAAGTTATTTTATCTGTTCCAGGAGCCTTTTGGTAGAGTCTTAAAGGGTTCTCTCACTATACAATTATATGATCAATGAAGGGATATATTTTGACTTCTTTTTCTATTTGGATGTCTTTTATTTATTTCTCTTGACTGGCTGCTCTCACTAGACTTCCTGTCCTATGTTGAATAGAAGTGATAAGAGTGGGCATCCTTGTCTTATTCCAGTTTCAAGGGGAATGCTTCCAGTTTTTGCCTATTCAGTGTGATGCTTAGCCATTTGTCATAGATGAGTCTTATTATTTTGAGGTATGTTCCTTCTATGCTTCATTTCCTGAGGTTCTTTACCATGAAGGTATGTTGAATTTTATGGAAAGGGTTTTTTTCATGTCTATTGATATGATCATATGGTTTTTGTTTTTAATTCTGTTTATGTGATGAATCACATTTATTGACTTGTGTATATTGAACCAACCTTGCATCCTAGGAATGAAGCCTACTTGATCATAGTGAATTAACTCTGACGTGCTGCCTAATTTGGTTTGCTAGTAGTTTGCTGAAGATTTTTGCCTCTATGTTCACCTGGGATATTGGCCTGTCATTTTCTTTTTCTGTTGTTTCATTGCCAAGTTTTGGTATCAGGGTGATGCTAGCTTCATAGAATGCATTAGGGAGGAGTCCCTTCTCGGTTTTTTTGAATAGTTTCAGTAGAATTGGTACTAGCTCTTCTTGCTATGTCTGGTAGAATTCAGTTGTGAATCCATCTGGTCCAGGACTTTTTTTAATTGATAGGATTTTTATTACATACTCAATTTCAGAACTCATCACTGGTCTGTTTAGGCTTTCAATTTCTTTCTGATTCAATCTTGGAAGCGAGTGTGTTTCCAGGAGTTTAGCCGTTTCATCTAGATGTTCTAGTTTGTATGCATAGAGGTATTCCATAATAGTCTCTGAAGACCTTTTGTATTCCTGTGAGATCAGTTTTAATGTCATCTTTGCCATTTATGATTGTGTGTATTTGGATCATCTCTCTTTTTCTTCGTTATTCTAGTTAGTGGTCTATCAGTCTTGTTTATCCTTTCAAATAAGCTTTTGGTTTTGTTGATTCTTTGTATGGATTTTTGGGTCTCAATTTTGTTCTGATTTTAGTTGTTTCTTTCCTTCTGCTAGCTTTGGGGTTAGATTGTTCTTGTTTTTCTAGTTTAAGTGTGATGTTACATCATTAAATTGAGATCTTTCTAACTTTTAGAGGTAGGCATTTAGCACTGTAAACTTTCCTGTTAACACTGCTGTTGCTGCATCCTAGAGATTTTGGTATGTTGTGTCTCTGTATTTATTTATTTGTTTTTGAGACAAAGTCTCGCTCTGTTGCCCTGGTTGGAGTGTAGTGGCACAATCTCAGCTCACAACAATATCTGCCTCCCAGGTTCAAATGATTCTCCTGCCTCAGCCTCTCAAGTAGCTGGAATTACAGGTGTGCACAACCACACCCGGCTAACTTTTTATATTTTTGGTAGAGACAGGGTTTTACCATGTTGGCCAGGCTAGTCTTGAACTCCAGTCATCAAGTGATCTGCCCGCCTTGGCCTCCTAAAGTGCTGGGATTATAGGCGTGAGCCACCGAGCCTGACCTGTTTTTATTCATTTAAAAGGATTTTTTTTTTTTTCATTTTTGGCTTAATTTTGTTGTTTACCCAAAAGTCATTCAGGAACAAGTTGTTTAATTTCCTTTTAAGTATGCAGTTTTAAGAGTTCTTCCTGGTATTGATTTCTATTTTTATTCCACGGTGGTCCAAGAGTATGGTTAATATTATTTCAATTTTTTTTAATTTATTGAGACTGTTTTATGGCTGAGCATGTGGTTGATCTTGCAGTATGTTCCATTTACAAATGAAAGAAATGTATATTCTGTGGTTCATGGGTGGAGTATTTTGTAGATTTCTATTACGCCCAATTTTTCAAGTGTCAAATTTAAGTCTAGAATTTCTTTGTTAGTTTTCTGCCTCGATGATCTGTCTAACGCTGTCAGTAGGGTGTTGAAGTCCTTCACCATAATTGTGTGGCTGCCTTACTCTTTTCATAGGTCTATAAGTACTTGCTTTATGAATCTGGGTGCTCTCATGTTGGGTGCACATATATTTAGGATTGTTAGGTCTTGTTGAATTGAACGCTTTATCATTATGTAATACTCTGCTTTGTCCTGTTTTACTGTTGGTGGTTTAAAGTCTGTTTTATCCGATATAAGAATAGCGACCCCTGCTCCTTTTTTTGATGACAGCTTTTCAGTTTTTTTTTTCTGGAATTCAAGGGAAAAATCTTTTAGAGCTAACCTAGTTGAATATGAGTTGTAGTTTCTATTACAAGTTCTCTGCCAATTTTAGCTTCTTTAGCAAACTTAACCAATCTTTGAGTTTAAAGGGTTCAAGTTAATGAGATTTTAGAATTTTGCAGTGATTTTTCTGTCTGTCAGCTCCTCATTACAAGCAGGGGATCATAATCGAGCACACTAAACTTTCCAATCTCATCTTAGATCAATTGTATCTTGGGGCATAAGCAGCCACTACAAAACGTCATGGTTTAGATTAGCAGTGCTGTACTATTTCCCACTGTTGTGTGGGTTGGCCAGTGGTTCTGCTGCTGCTGTTACCTGGGTCACTTGAGCAGTTTCATTCAGCGGGTATATGAACCAGGCTGGGAGTTCTAGGGGCTGGCTGCCAAACTTGAAGCCTTAGATCTCCTCCATGGGACCACTCAGTCTCCCAGGGGCCACGCTAGGCATCTTCACAGCCAGGTGGTGTTCGGGTTTGAAAAGGGGAAATCTGAACACTGTGAGGACTCTCAGGGCCCAGCTTCCCAGACAGGTACCATGTCATTTCTGCCACCTTCTGGTAGTTAAAGCTGTTCCCAAGAACAGCTCGGATTCTGGTGGTACAGAAGTGGCTCTGCTACATTTGCACAGTGGAGTGGTTACAGGGAGGCACTATTTGCTAGGGGCCAATATTACAACATACGAGACTCCTTGAACTTCATCAGATGAAATACAGAAGGAGGCTCAGAACTGACAGATGTAACCATCCCCAAGACAGAGGCAGAGAGTATGTGAGACAGGACTGCGCAGGAGGATCTCTGCTATCATTGATCTTTTTCCTGCCAGCCACAGTAGGAACATAACCTGGCTATAAAGGTCACTTTGGTACCATAATAATGTCTTAAGAGAAAAATGCTAGCTTCCCTGCCCCAGTACCACCCACCCTTAAATAATACACTTTTTTAACCTAGTTCAATTGTAGTTAAGGACACAGGGACTTTAAAAGAGTGCATAGCTTGGCGAAATCTAAATTATACTTTTATTATGGGAAAAATCCGATTGACCTAAAATGGCTGTTCTGTTTTATATCTCTTTGCAACATGTAGTACAGTATTCCTAAGGAAGGTCTGTTTTCTTTTACCTCCTTAGGCACTTTTTAGAGTTTTCTTTTCAGCATTTTCCTTTTCAGTTTCCTGTTTTCCAAAATAAGTGGCTTTATTTTGGTCACATTTAATCATCTTCTCCCCAACGTGGGGCAGTCAAAATATAGATGGGCTTGTTCTACCTCCTGAAGTCTACTGAAGCCATCAGTGGAAACATGAAATGTTTACAGGATAGGTTCTGACTCTTTCCCAGAAAATGAGAAATACACCCTAGGGGAGAGGCAAACTCCCTGAGACCATGGACCAAGAAAGTGTCCTGTCTTCCTCTCCCTGAAAATGATGTGTTTATGTCAATAGTTCCTTGTCATGAGCTACAAAAATCAATTCTAGCTAACTTAAGTGGAAGAAGGTTTATTGGAAGATATTGCAAAGGGCACAGACTTCTGAGAAGGCTAGCAAAGTAGACTTTGCAGCTATTGGACAAGAGCTAAGTCTAAAATCACACCACAGCTATGAAGGAGTCGCATCTCAGCTGGTAAATTCAGACACTGGCATCATGTCATTGATACCGTGAGCCTGGATACTTGACACTGCTACTGCCACCACAGCTGCCCCCAGAAACTAGATGAACACCTCCCTTCCAGAATGCATTCCACATGACCTTGCTTCTTTGTGTCTCCAGCTCATTAGTCAATGTCTGATATGGGTTTATCAGATTAACAAAGCCAAGATTTCACGTGTGTGCTCTAGGTGGAAGGGAGCCCAGGAAAGAGAGTGTCTGACTCTCCAGTTTCTATAATGGGAGATGGTGACTCCTATCCCTGAGAGTCACAAAATGGGTATATTAATTGAAATAATGCTAGCGGCTGTAACTATTAGGACCCAAATCTCAGTGGCTGATGCAACAGACATCTGTTATACATTCATATAGAGTCGAATCAGTAAGTGGAGGTAGTGGGGGAATCCCGAGTATCTGGGATTACAGGCGCATGCCACAACACCCAGCTAATTTTTGTATTTTTAGTAGAGATGGGGTTTCACCCATGTTGTACAGGCTGGTCTTGAACTCCTGACCTCAGGTGATCCACCCGCCCCAGCCTTCCAAAGTGCTGTGATTACAGGCGTGAGCCACTGCACCTGGCCTATTTGTATTCTTGATATAGAATTTGTATCAGTCATTCATTATGGTACCAGACAATAGAAATAGGATGTGCCATGGACCTTGATCATTATTTTGGGCTATCCAAGATCTATGTCCCTGTTTTAGGTTTGGGCAGTTTATTCTACACCAGAACTAGCTAATTGTTCATGAATGCCTTTTACTTTTTCTCCCGGGTACTCAGCTAGATAGCATTTCCTAGCCTCTCTTGTAGTCATGTCAATTGTGGACAGTAGAATGTACAAGGAAATGATGTATCCCAGGTTTAGGCCAAGCTCATAACCGTCTTCCATGCAATCTTCCACTTTCTGCCAGCTTGGTATTGAAGTCCAAGGTGACCTTGAAAGCAATGTGCTAGGGAATAGGCAGAGCTTCTATTAGCCCGAATCCTTGGTACTGCAGAATGAAACCATCCCTTTCCCCCACTACCTCCACTTTCTGTCAGGATATACACAGCATAAGTGACTTGGCCTGTCAGAACCTTGTTTTCTTCCTCAGAGCCTCAATGTGATTTCAAAGTTTCTTCCTAACTTTGACAGTCTATCAGTTCAGGAGATAAAAAATAATTCCACCACAGGATGTATTTAGGGGAAAGTTGAACTTCTCCCTGTTGCGGTGTGAAGATAATTCCCTCCCAGAGAGGAGATGCTTTTGGGAGATATATCATGGCTGGAGGCCATGGCTGGTGTCACAGAAATTGAGCAGCTATTGGATTCCTGATGATACGAGTGCTAGCACAAGAAAGATCAGTGCGCCTTAGCATTAGTCTATCAGCTGGTGACAGGACTGGGCTTCGGAAGGACCACTGCAGAGAAGAAACAGAACGGAGAAATTTCAGGCCAAGGAAAGAGCAGGGCTTGCTACAATGGCAAGTGAGGAAGTCCAAAGGGTTGCATGAGGCTTGGAGGTTGAAATCCATGGTTATTCATCCACAAAGGTGGGCAAGAAGAGAGAACATATGGTACATATGCTGGTACGGGCGGGTGTTACAGAGATGAAACGGGAATGGCAGAAAGAATGGAGTGGGGAAATATATGGGTTGAATATTCTTTATTTGAAATACTTGGGACCAAAGCGTTTTAGATTTTGAATTTTTTGATTTAGAATATTTGCCCATACATAATAAAATATCTTAGGGATGGGACCCAAGTTTAAACACAAAATGCATTTATGTTTCTTATAAACCCTCTATACATAGCATGAAGGCAATTTTATGCAAAAATTTTAATAATTCTGTGTAGGAAACAAAACTTGTGTACAATGAAGCACCAGACAGCAGAGGTGTCACTATTTCAGTCACCCATGTGGGCAATCTGTGGTTGTTTGGTATCCCCATCATTCCTGACTCTGAATTTTTATGTTACTGATAAACATTTATTTTCTTAGAATTATTCACACATAAGGACTTAACAGTAAAAACTGTGACATACCATTAATACAGTGCATAAATACTGTGCAGCACAGTAACATCACCGGAATACCTGGATCTGCTGGTAAGCAACAGCAGCAGACAGCGGCAGGCCCTCGGGCTCCACCCAGAGTGCTGGGTTTTGAGTAAAAGATTATGTACGATGCATTTTACTTATTGAGGTGGGAAAAAACATCAGAAGCTGCTGAGAGACCAAGAAGTGGGTCCTCTAGTGATGAGGAGGCCTTCTACTAGGTGACTTTTTGTTGTGAACTGAACGTGAGCCCGGGAATCTCGTCCAGCGAGAGGGTCCCAAACCTGGAAGAGAGTGTGTGCCGGAAAAAAGGAGAAAGAAAAGAGCTAGGTCTGGAGGGCTACATGAGCTATGCCCATGCAGCAATTTTATTTTTGCAATACGTTCCATTATATACTTTTCTGCTTAATGTTGTTTACGTCAGATCAAAATACTTGAGTTAAATCACAAGGTAAGCAAGTTAAGCCCACTAAGTAAGTTACACCCAGTAAGTAAGTTACGCCCAGTAAGTAAGTTACGCCCAGTAACGATTGTAAATACTGAAGTTAATATTCTACAACGAATGTAGCAAGCATCCACAATGAACACAATGAAGCAATAAACCATACGGAACCGAAGGTGGACACAATGCCTCCCAAGTCCTCATATCCATAAAGTAATGTCTGTTAGTTATTTTGAATAACATAGTCCCTCTCTCGGTTCCTGCTTTCCCTCAGCTCAACTCCCCCAACCGGGGATCTGCGTCCCGGCTCAAGCTCACCGTATGGCGAGGCCCATTTCCTAGGGGCCTCACACAGGAGCGATCCCCACAGATCTCCCTCAACTTTTATAAATAGTTGAGAGGGTCTTTTTCTCCTTGGGGACACTGAAGAAACTGCAGGCTGTGTACCTGCATTTTAACTATGACCCATCACAAGAGGCCAGGCGTGGAATTTCCCACTTGTGGCATTATATCAGTACTCAGAAGGTTTTGGATTTGGGAGCATTTAAGATTTTGGATGTTTTACTTTGGGATGCTCAACCTGTAGTATGAATGCTGGGCAGCATGAAACACTCACTTGAGGTTAGTGATCATTATTTTAAAGAGAGATGTGTAAAGATTAATCGCTGTGTGGTTTTCTCTAAGCCACATTCAACATTGTGGATGCAGGCATGGAAGGGCACAGTTAGTTAACCAGGACTGGGTTGAACCAAATGAGTGTCATGAAGCTGAGAATGTATTTAATGTGTAAGGGTTTGACAAGAATTATAATGCTTGGCCATGGAGCTGGGGATGAAGGGAAGGGAGGGTGTGAGAGAAGTGAGAAACAGGACCAGTGAATCCTGGATCTGGGAAAGGTGCAAAGATTGTTGAAGTTGAAATATTAGAGGAAATGAGCTGGAAAAATGAGGTGGTTACTGGAAAATGGGATGTTTCAAGCGGATGTCTGTAGAGGGAAAGCAATTGTTGATAATCAAGGCCCAGAGTTATCACTCTGGGAATGACTGGCTGAGGCTGAGTGGAAGATGAGATCATTACAGGGGTAAAGATTGGACCAGGCACCAAGATGTTGGAAAGAGCATCTCTATGGATATTGACATCCCCAGGAGTGATGGCAGGAGGCGTGGTGGAGTGACTGAGCCAGAGCCCCAGTCTTCACAGAAGGAGTGAGAATGACCAGGGGGACCATGGAAGATGGCAACGAGATGGAAATGGGGGTGGGGTGAGAGAATGGTTTGAGAGCATCAATGAGAAACACGAGGATGTCTTCCATTGCTGACTGAGTGGTGAGAGGCATGTGTGAAAGGATTTTGAGATTTGGGTGGGTGGGACAGTTAAGTTGGCCTCAGAAAATGTGATCTATAGAGAGGCATGGAGATTAGAACTGCAGGGAATCCTGGGCTTCCCGTGGCAAATGACTTGAACTACATGCAGTAAAGCAGGATTCTCTCCTGGGAGGATGACAATGATCCTGTAATCTAAGGCTGGGTCGCCTGCGTGGAAAGTTCTGAGGCAACCGAAACGAAGTTTACCTAGGCATTGAGGTATGTGTGCACGATCCTCATCAGCGTAAGGCTGTTACATTCTTCTCACGGCAAGATCTGTTTTCCAGAAATCAGCTTAGAGGAGGTAGGTCTTAGGAAGTAGAAAAGAGTCATCTAATAAGATGAGTTTTTGGGAGGCAGGAGAAAAACAATACCATACATGCATGCATGTTATAATGGGCATTTGCCTTTTTAATTATTTGTGTAACTACATTTTCTCAACTTCTTCATTTCTCAGTGTTTCCTTGCGATGAGTGATACAGCATTTGTATATATTTTCTATATTTCCATCAATCAAATATTTACAGTTTTTGTTCATCTAATAGTTCAAACAAAAAATCATAATATAGATTACTTCATTCTTTTATTTAAAACAAAGTCATGACGAAAGTTATGTTTGTGTTTGAGTGTTAGTGTTGATCGTGAGTCTCTGAGGTCAGGACCTTATCCTTAGTGCCTGGTACATGACCACATGATTGGCAATCAATAAATGTTTTCTTGATAACAACATAATAAATAATCATTTTTGAAAGCCAAAGCCAGTTTGTTTTCAATAGCGTTAGAAAGTTTATACATTCCATTTTTTTTTTAATTCCTGCAGACTGTGAAAGATTAACTAAGTCAGACTCTACTAGACTGTGAGCTCTTCCAAGGCTGAGGCTTCATGCCTTATTCATGTAACTCTCCCCTGTGCATTGACTGGCTCATAGTAGGATGCCCAGTAAATATTGGTTGAATGAAAAGGTAGACAATTGCAAGTTTCTTGAACACCAAGTACATACCAGGTGCCATACTAGGTACTTTACTTATATTATCAAAATATTCCTTATAAGAGCTCTATAAAGTAAGGAGATGCTATTACCCAGCTGTCAACATGAGAAATCTGAGTGAATGAATTTAAGTAACGTGCCCACGGCCACACAGTCACCAGTGGAAGAGGAGCATGAACACCCAGATCTGACTGAGTCCAAAGTCCATGTCTATACATTAGACGCCACTGCTTGAGAGAGAAGGAAAAGAGGGAGGAAGATGGGTTAAGTAAGGGGAGAATATGAAAGAAAAAAATGACTAACCATTTTCAGAAAGTATTTTTGGTTGTCGAAATTAAACAAATAAAATTTGGTTTTACGAGAATTCATTCTTAAAGGGTTTGACGGTAGCGCCTTGGTAGGTCACTTCTAGCAGCTCGGCTTCCTGAGTTACTGGCTGTCTTAGCAATTTTACTTTCAATGTTCATTCTACAAGACTTCATTAAAGTCCTGAGACCTAGATGGCTCTTAGAGAATGAACATTGAAAGCAAAAGGCACAATTATCAGGGTGTAGCTACAACATTACCACTAGGTCTGGAAAATAGCAAAAAATAGGATTTATGTTTCTGTCTGTATGAAATGTTATCAGCCATCTCAGTTTGGCTAGCACCCCACAATCACTGGCCTGTGGGGACATTTAAAAATATCTGTGTAACTGAATCTTATCTAAAGCAAATTTAACCCATACCTTTATCTTAACTGGCTAATCCATACAGAGTGATAGCTTTCCCACTAATCTTGGAGTTATCTAGAATTTTCTCTTCTTTATGACAACATTCAGGTCATTAGCAAATGCTTCGTTCTTAGGTCTATATAGCTTAAGTAATCTGTGAAATCCCTTGGTTCCAAACTTACCCATATAATAATAAGTTCTCTATTCAGAATCCCTGACCATGTACTTTTCTTGATTGCATATTGTGTGACCTGTTAATAGGAGACAGGAAGCCATCCTTATCTAGATAGCAAGTCTGGGAGGAAAGAGGCCTTCTTGCTGAACATGAACAAAGTCTGCATATCTTAACATTCAACACTTGTAAATAAATTCGTGGGAGAAAAAGAAAATAATACAACTTGGAATTAAATATGAATTAGAAAGGACTCTCCTGAGTAGAGTTGAGTGCATTAGTTTTCTCATCTTTAAACAGGTTAGGAGTGGGGGGAAATCATATCACCCAGAGAGATAACCATCATTTATTTCAACATTTCTTATTCTTATGCTTCTAAAATGCCCAATGTGGGTACAATGTGTACTTAGTGATTTGGTTAATTTCCTTTTCTCCCATGAGCTGGTTGAAAATAAATAAATTCAGGAAACCTTGGCTTGTAATTTGTCAAGCATCATTAGACAGTGTGTGATAAAAGAAGAATAGTGATTTTAAATCCAAAAGACCAGACCCTTCCATAAGACCAAGCATCATTAGACAGTGTGTGATAAAAGAAGAATACTGATTTTAAATCCAAAAGACCAGACCCTTCCATAAGACAAGTCCCTTTTGAGAGTTAGGGTGCCGGAAATGACTTCTGCATAACCGGGTTGATGTGTACATCAAATGAGATACTCTGAAGCATTTCTTTTTAAATTGATAAGTGTCACATAAATACACAGTGTTGTGAAATAAAAATTCTGTGAAACACCAATGCTGTTTCATCTAAAGGTATTATAACATGTTTAAAATCTAGCTTGCCAGAGAGGTCACAGAACAAATTTTATTCCTATGGGCAGATCTTAAAGAAGATGAGGCTTCTTGGAATGTAAAATTGTTGCAATATAAAATCTGTGCTAGGCTCACAAAATCAAAGAAGTTAGAATTATTCAAACCTACTTTTGTCTTTTTTCCCTGCTGCAAACTGGACAGTACACTTCTAGGTTCCCAGTATCACATTTAAAAGACACACAAGGCCAGGCGTGGTGGTGCATATCTGTATCCAATGAGAATTATATGAAGACAAGTGTTTGAGACCAGCCTGGGCAACATAGTGAGACTGTATCTCTACCCCAAAAAAAATAATTAATTAGGTAGCTGTGGTTGTACCTGCCAGAGGTCCCAGCTACTCCAGAGGCTGAGGGAGGAGAATGGCCTTAACCCAGGAGTTTGAGGTTACAGGGAGCTATGATTGCACCTATGCACTCCAACTTGGGTGGCAGAGACAGACCCTATGTCTACTAAACATCAAATAAAATAAAAAAGACACATAGTGTTGCCAAAGGACTGGAAACTGGAACTAAGGAGAAGTTGCCACTAAGGTGATAAAGAACTGAACCCATTCAGTGGCCCAACAAACCAATCCTATTCGTTGTTTGAGTTCTTCTCTGTGGCCTTAGTCATGTAATTATACTCTTAGCACTCTGTCTCCCTGTCTTTAAGATGGATTAATCTAAATGGGATTGGTTACTAAGTGAATGTGTGACACTTAGGGAATAGGAAGTGTCCAGGACAGCTTTGCAGTGGTGGTAACGATGGCAGTAGTCGTGGATCCTGTAGCTGAGATTGTCTCCCTAAGAGAGAAACTCTCCCTGTGTCTGGCCCTGGTGGTTTCAGGGAAGCTGAAACCTCCAGAAGGTGAGTCTTCGCTATGGCAGGGAAAGCTCCATCCACCAGAATCAGAATTAAACAGCAGTCAAGAGAAGGATTGTCCCTTGATTTACTTTGTTGAGTAAATGAAATCATTTTTACCTCCCCCAGGGGCTTATTTCTTAGAAATTCTAGTATTTAAAACTGGAATAGGAAATTTTAAGTTTGTAACTATAATCCAATGATTAAAAAATAAATCTTTTAGGACCTAGAAAATCTCTACATGAATTTTATTTCTATTGGGCAATCTTAAAGAAAACTGAGGCTCCTTGAAATGTAGCATTCTTTTTTTTTTTTTTTTTTGAGATGCAATCTTGCTCTGTTGCCCAGGCTGGAATGCAGTGACACCATCTCAACTCCTGAGTTCAAGCGATTCTTCTGTCTCAGCCTCCCAAGTAGCTGGGACTACAGGTGTGCACCACCACATCCGGCTCATTTTTGTATTTTTAGTAGAAACGGTGTTTTGCCGTGTTGGCCAGGCTGGTCTTGAACTCCTGACCGCAGGTGATCCACCCACCTTGGCCTCCCAAAGTGCTGGGATTACAGATGTGAGCCACCACGTGCAGCCTGAAATATAAAATTCTTACAACAATTCTTTCTTTCCATTAATTAAATGTAGTGAGGTCTAACAAATATAGAGTTGTCCTCTAAGAGCAGAAGACTGGGAATAGAGATGACCTGAATGTTCCTTTAAGCTTATGTTCTAAGGTGCTGCCCCGGAGACTGAGTGTGGGTAGAAGAGGAGCTGAGAAAGTTCCTCCCTGCCATGACATGGAAGCTGCAGGAGAAGTCTGTGGGACAGGGAAGGAGGGCAGTGACCTTCTTAAAAATGACCATCATTCAAAAACTCTTTAAAGGCTTTTTTTGACATTATTTCATTTGGTCCTACAGCAGCCCTTGACGTAACCAGCTGGCAACAGACAACACAAGTTTAGAATTGCAGCTTTAAGAAAAATGTTATGGGGCCCTCGTCCTATTAATATCTCTACCACTATACATGCAGGAGGATATTAGAAGGGCCTACCAAGGAACCTCGCTGAAGCTGAGCACTGTCTCACACATCTGGCGCTCCCAGCCTGTGATGTGCACTCTGGGCTGTGGAAGTGAACTGTTCAGAGCTCAGCAATGGCCATATCTGATGACTTCCTCCTTTTCATAGCCCGGATCAATTAAGGAACAATCTTACGTGACCACAGAAGGAAATACATTTTGTAATAATCCATTTACATGTATCCCAATGTTTCTGCCTGTAAGTCCCATCTGCAGTTCGGAAAGCACAAGCTAAGCTATGCCTATGTCTAAGAATGTCCACTTTGTGAGTCTGGGTCTGATTGTATTTTACAGGTGGTTTGAGCTTCCTCTCTTCTCTAACATCCCCCTGGTCACCTCACTGCTAGGTATATGCAAAACACCAGCCCAGTCCCTGGCATACTGCAATGGCTAATGAAGGCAATAATCCTTTTAAAACTCAGCTAAAATAAATATTCAGAATATTTTTAAACATTAACAATGTTTTAAATGTAATCATGTTGATGAAATGTTGGATCTTTCTGTGAATCCAGTTAGATCCCTTTGAAAAATCCAATTCCATTGTTTGGAACAAAAACTGCGAGTTATTTCTCAAAGTACTCCTATCAGTTAAGAAGGGAAATTGAAGGACCAGGAAGCCCAGTCTTTAACCTGTGTTGTGCATTTCAGCTCTCACAGCAATGTTCTCACTGGAAGGTTGTAAATCATTCCAACCTTTTCTTTCAAAGCAGCTTTTCTGTTGCAGGAGCCTTGAAGTCCCATTATCTCCATGGTTCCTGTTATCTCTTGGTAAACAGCCTGCACCTTAGTTCTGGTCCCTATCACTTTTTCCCTGAAGCAAGATTGTGGGTGGCTGGTTTCACCATCACTGGTCTGTTCCCTTAATCCCAGAGGCTTCAGGGGAATTCTCCTAAGTACAGCTCTCCTCATGTTTCATGTTTCCTTGGGACTTGAAGATCTCTTTTGCCTGCCTGTTACCTACAGAATTCAGTTCAAGTGTCTCCTGTTTGATCTAACTCTAGCTTTTCCCTTCCACTCTCACACTCTCACCACCCCTGTCCCTTCATGGATTCTGTCCTCTTGCCCAGGTCTCTCAGGCAGGAAGGTAGCTCTCATGAGGCCTTTTGGGATATAAGAGAAAGGAATATTTTTAGTTTGATTTTTGGTTGCTGAACCTTCTGTTCAGGCAGCCATTCTTTGGTTTCCAAATTTCCGAAGAGAATGCCAACCCTGCCTCCATTTTGGCAGGTGTGTCTACCAGCCACACAAATTAGCTACAATCCTGTGCCTCTCAGAGAGACTACATTAAAATTTACTACCACTCAATACGTAAGAATGTCAAAACAAGATGGAGAGAAATTGCCTTAGTTCAGGCCGCTGTATCAAATATACCATAGACTGGGTGGCTTAGACAACAAACATTTATTTCTCACAGTTCTGGAGGCTGGGAAGTCCAAGATCAGGTGCTGGCAGATCTAGTGTCTGGTGAGGGCCCCTTTTCTGAACTGCAGATGGCCATCTTTCTGCAGTGTCCTTACATAGCAGAGAGAGAGCAAGCTCTTTCATGTCTATTCTCATGAGGGCACTACTCTCATTCATGAGGGCCCCACCCTCATAACCCAATCACCTCCCAAAGACTCAACATCTAATACCATCACCTTGGATGACAGGGTTTCAACACATTAATTTGGGTGAGACACAAACAGTAATTACACATCTCAGGGATTTCCTGAAAGGTATGCAGTTATCCAAGTCCTCAAGAGTTTCTAAAATCTGCTCTTGGTTGATGCCAGGCCTCTAGAGAGCCCCATACCTAAGGCTGACTTGTTTTTACTACCTACAGAAATACTTTTGCTTTATAGCCCTTTGGCCATATTCTGGCATCCTGCACTGTGAAATATTAAAACAGCCTGGCAAACCTTGTGCTTGCACTTACTGTGCAATGTTATGAAGGATGTTGTTCGCCATATTGCACAATGTTCTCTTTATGAGGATCCTGGGGATATCATCTCTCTGGTGTCTTTGCCGGAAATAGCTCTGATCCTTCCAAGGAATTAGTTTGTTTTTGCCCTAAAGACACAAGAAACCATTTACATTTTCCATCTGTGGATCACTTTTGGTAAATGTGCTGGGTATCCTGGAATGCAGTTAGGACCCTTGACATCGTTTCTGTATTTGTATTTTTCTTACTTCTGCTTTGAGCTTAAATTTATTCATTTTCTTTCATACTATATATACCTTCTTAGCTTAACTTTATTTCTGCTTGAAATTAGGTGGGAATAAATAAGTCTGGCTAGGCTTGGCATTGGTAGGTGTGACAAAGGTGTGACAATGCAAACACAGCCACAATTAGAGGTGCCAAGAGTCAGTTTGGATGGAAATACCAGGCAGAGACAGCCTTGCCAGCTTGGCGTTCATCTCTGCCAGCGCTGGAAAAGGTCACAATGTGTGGGTGGGTTGACTTCCAGCATTTCCTTTGGACGGAATATGCTTCGAACTTTCTGAGTCTTCCTGAAAATATGGACCTTGATTTACATTTGGACAACACAGTTAGTGCATTTTCCAAAATTAGTGGGTTTCATCATTTTCATATTCTTTTTTAATATATCTTGAGTGTGACTCTTTTACTCCTAAGAGCAGATTGCCCAAGACTCACCTGAACTAAGCTTTTCAAGTGTTGGCAGCTATGATGTGTCTGTCAAGTCTAAGCCATCCCTCACGGCAAACTGTTTCCTCAGCTGCCCTTTCACCAGTGTAGAGTCGCCTGCATGTTCCTCATAGTCTCCTGTGCTATTTCACTTAGATGGCTGGAAATTCAAACTCTCCGTCTTCTCATGTACACACAGACATACACATGTACATGCAGTCACAGACTACAGACTCACACACATACTCATCCAACCAGCCCTCCCAGTTTAATAAAAAGAGAAGAAAAAAAAAAACAACCCTGGCTTTCAGTTCAGTGTGATAAATGGTAGAACTAGATGGAAGAATAAGGAAGGGGAAAATTGGAATGAAACTCACATTTTTGAGGCCTGTTCTTTAACCAGTTTTGCTAATCTCTTCAAGTGAAAATCCTCCTTTATGCTTCTTCCTTGTGTAAGTAATTTATTTCTGAAAACTGTCTTTCTTCCTCCATTGGAAGAGAATTTCTTCCTAAATTATATTATTGATGTACAGCAGGCCAGTGTTAGTGTGTCATGTGACAGGGTGAGGCCCCACCCCCACCCCACTGGAGCCTAGGGTCCCAGTGTACCGAGCAGTCAGGTTGTGGTGGTCATTGCTGTCTGGATGCCCCACTGTCTATAGTCCAGTATACGCTTCTGTACATCTTCACCAGAAGGAAGAAAAGTTTTATATTGTAGGATGAGTTCAGAGACCCTTGAAATGTAAAAACAAAAAAAGAATGCTTTCAGGCAAGAGCCAAAGCAAGGAAGCGAGGAGGTCTGGCAGAAAGACAAATGGGTCCCCAGATCTGCGATCAGACTTTACCTGTCTTCCTCCTTATGTAGACAACCGGCTTGGCTCTTCTCCTTCCTGACCTGGACTCCTATTTCATAGACTATTATCCTGATAACTCTGTATGTGCATTATGATTTGAAGGTTGTAGTTTTCCATCTATGGCTTATTACGGTCATCTCACTCCTGGGTTCTATATAAAAGCTTGGTCTAAACATAGCCTTTCTTTATCTGCCGCCATATGTAAGGCAATACAATCTACTGCCTCGGAGTTCCTCAGTTGGTGCCTGCTCATATAGAGATCTGGATAAGAACTTTTTATTTGTCTGTTCAGTCATTGAATCAACAACTTTGTTAGCACCTTCTAAGTACCAGACACTGTGAATAATGATATGGGATCCCAGAAAAAGTGCATAAAGAATAGGGGTGGGAGTGGGTGAGGTGAAATGTTTTGTGTTTCAGTTAAGTCTCCAAAGACAAGTAGAAAGCTTCAAAGACATTCTTCTGGCCATGACTGAGTAAACAGTACTGAAATACCCATACTACCGTAAATAATTATAAAACTGAAAAATTACATTAATCAATGTTCAGATAGTGGACAAGAGGCAGTGCAAGACTCTGATCATTGAGAGAAAGGAAATACACAAAGTGAACTTCATAATTGCCTCCACTTTCTGCCTAGAGGTACTTTCTTGTCCATAGTACAAGGAGGTAGAGCCCAAACAAAGCACTGTGGTCTTATTGAACCAGCAGGACAGAATCCAAGTCATGGGCTGCTGAAGTGTCTGGACTTTATAGATCAGAGACCAGACCAGAATGAATTGCACAGAGGAGCTGCAGAAATCTGCATGGAGAACCCCTTTCATGATTAGATGGATATTAACCTGCTCTTGTGTAGGCATAGCCTGACAGAGAATGGTAACTGGAGTGACAAGATATCAGTAGAGATTATGTAGGCTACACAGTGCTGAGAAATGTAGAAGCTCCAAATAGCCAGTGAAGAGACCTCGCTGAACATCTTAGGAATTCAGTTGAGATCCCCAGATGACCAGGCTTCAGGAGTAGAGATATTACCACCCTAGAATAAGGACTACTCTGGACCTTCCCAGCCAAAGATTTAAAACCAGCTTTAAAAGGATCAAGCTGATAACCTGATGGGCAAATAAATTAACTGACAGAACATGGCTCTTTAAGAAAAAAAAACTCCACACTGCCAGGATTATAATATCAATGATATCTAGTATATAATAAGAGTTTTTAGATATGCAGAGAAGCAGAAAAAAATGACTCGTAACCAGGAAAAGAAACTATATATGGAAACACACTCAAAGATTTTAGAATTAATAGAAAAAGTTTCCAACAGGTAAAAATGATCATAATGAATGAACTTATGGAGAATGTAAGTAGAGAGGGTATAGAGACCATCCAGTCTGATGCAAATCATGAAAAGACTAAAGAAAACTTACAGAAACCCAATGTCTTGTGGTACAATAGCAAGTCTTCTAACTAACTGGAGTCCTAAATGGAGAAGTGTGAAATAGGGGTGGAAAAGCAACTAAGAACATATTAACCAAAATTTCTTTAATTGATGAAAAACATCAGTCCATAGATCCCAGGAGCTCAACACATCCCAAGCTAGACAAACACAAAGAAAATCAAACCTAAACATATAATATTCAAATTTCTGAAAATTAAAGATGAAGGACAATTATAAGCACATGTGAAATTTTTAATTGTCGTCTTACCAAGATCATGAGAGAGTTTTAAAACACATTATATAGACATAACCAACAGTGTGAATTATCTCGGACTTCTCAAAAAAATGCAAGCCAGAAAACAATGGAATAATAGTTTTAAGTGCATAAAGAAAAATCAAAAACAAAGAACTGTGAACTCATAATTCTACATCTAGGAAAAATATTCTTCAAGAAAAAAGATAAAATTAAAATATTTTCAGATTACAAAAAGCTAAGATGATTACCAACTGACATGCATTATAGGAAACACCAAAAGGAGTTCTTCAGGCTAAAAAACAACATTAGAGGAAAAATTGATTCTACATGAAAGAATGAAGATTGTGAGAAATGGGTAAGCAAAGATATTTTTGTTTTTAAAATCTTTTAGAATTGATTGTTTAAGCAAAAAATGATGACAGTGTATCATTGAGTTAAAATTATATGTTGAAGTAAAATGACAATAACACAAATAACATGACAGGAAAAATATTTCATTGTAATATCTTACATCATTGGAGGATGTGTATGAAATTAATTCATTGTAGATTGTGATAAAACACACACATTATAATTCTTAGAAAAGCTGCAAAAATTAAAGAGATATGGCCAGAAAGCTGATTGACGATTCTAACATATAAAAAAGAAATACCAAAAATTGCTTGATTAAAAAAGAATGACTAGAAAGAATGCAAATTTAATAATTTGGGTAAATGAAAAACAAGTAGCAAAATAGTCAACTTACACCCAGTCATATAAATAACCACATTACATGTAAATGGATTAATCTCTATAATTAAAAATTGGATATCATCAGACTAGATAAAAAAGCAAGTCCTAACTATATGCTGTTTACAAGAGATGTTTTAACTCTAAAGATCTGGAGAGTCCAAAGAACTCTCAAACCTATTTTGTTTCATGCTATTTAAAATAAAAAGACAGAAAATTATATTCCTTCAAATACTAATTATAGGAAACCTAGATTAGCTTTATTAATATCAGACTTCAAGGTGAGGTGTCTGACCACATTAAAGGATATTTCATCATAACCAAAGGCTTAATTCATTAAGAAGACATAGTGGTCCTAAATGTGCATACACCTAATAACAACTACAAGAAGGAAAAACTGAATTAAAAGTAAAAACAGAAAAATCCACAATTATAGTTGAACACATCAACACTATACCGTCAGTAAATGATAGAAAATGTGCACAAAAACATTAGTATCCAGAATATTTAAATGATACTGTCAACGACTTTAAACTAATTGACATTTACAGAACGCTTCATGTAGCAACAGCAGAATACAGATGTTTTCAAGTGCACTTGAAACATTCACCAAAATAGGCCATATGCTAAGCCATCAAATAACTCTCAATAAATTTTAAGAGACTAAAATAATAAATGTTCATTCTCCAGTAATGCTGGAATTCAACTTGAAACTTACAAAAATTTACATCATAAAAATTCCCAAATATTTGGAAGATAACAACACATTTCTAAACTCATGAGTCAAAAAAGAAACAACTAAGTTAATCACAAAATAAGTGAGCTGAATGAAAACAAAACAGCATATAAAAAAATGTGTGGGATGCAAGGAAAGCAATGCCAAGAGAAAAATGTACAGCTGTAAAGGTTTATATAAGCAAAGAAGAAAGGTTTAAAATCGAGATGTAAGCCAGGGTTTGGCAAACTAGGGTTCACCAGCTTAGAATGGCTCTTACGTTTTTAAAAGGAAGAGGGGAAGGGAAAGAGGAGAAGGAGGAGGAGGAGGAGGAAGAAAGGCAGCTGCAACAGAGACCATATGTGGCCCACAAAGCTTCCAGTATTTACTCTCTGGCCCTTTACAGAAAAAAAGTTCGTGACCCCTGACCTCAGTTTCCACCTCATACTAGGAAAAACTGATGAAGGTAAATCCAAAGCAAGTAAAAGGAAGAAAAATTTAAAGATAAGTGTTGGATGTCTATGGTTTCTCTAGAAAATAGAAAAGCAATAGAGGAAAATTAATGAAACCAAGTGATGCTTCTCTGGAAAAATCAAGGATGCCAAATTTCACCACTTCTAGTCGGCAGCATACGAGAGATCCTAGCCTGTGCAAGAAGGTGCCAAGAAAGATAGTCAAGTCAAAAAGATTGTTTAAACTTCTAGAAATTGTTGCCTACATTCACTGTCTCTGCTTTTTACCCTCCCATTATTCCTTAAGTTCACTCTCATCAGACCACCCCTCCCCCACCTTTCCAGCACAGCCTCTCTTGCAAAGATCACCATACACCTCCATATTGCCAAATCTAACAGTTCATTCTTCATGTAATTTAACCTGTAAACATCATTTGACGTAATTGACGTTCCCTCTTCCCTTAAACTCTTTTTTCACTTGTCTTTTGGGACTTCCTGGTTTTCTTTCTGACTCACTTGCCATTTCTGTTCCATCACTTTATTGGGATCTCTTCAGCTGTCCAAGCTTTAAATGTTACAATGCTCAGATTTTACTTCTCAGACCTCTTCTCCATGCTCTGTACACTCTCTTATTAGCATATAGGTGATTTGAAATAGCCCCTACATGCTAATAATTCTTCTTGATTTTATAAATCTCCAGCCAGGGCTTGTCCCCTGAGCTCCGGATTCCTTAAGCCAGCTGCCTCCCCGACATCTCCATTTTGATATATTAGGCACTTAAAACTTAACATATGTAAGAGTAAATCCCTGATCTTCCCTCCACTCCCACCCAAAGGCTGGCCCTCCTGCAATCTTCCTCTCCTCTGTAAACAGTAATTTCATTCTTCATCCTGCTTAGGACAGAAACCTTAGCATCATTCTTTTCTCATCCTTTCAATATCCCATATCTAAATTCATCAACAAATCTCATCAGACTGCTTTCAGATATATCTAGAATTTAATCATTTCTCACCACTTCCTCCAACCACCCAGGTCAAAGCCATCATTCCCTCCCATCTCGGTTAACTAACAGCTTCACAACCGATGCCCTGGCTCCCACTCTTGTTCCCTCGACAGTCCCTTCTCTGGGCAGCAAGCCAGAATGGTCCTCCTAAGACATAAGTCAGACCACATTTCTTTTAAGCTAAAGCCATTCAAGTGTTCCTCTAACTCATTCTAAGTAGGATCTGCCCCTAGCTGCCTCTCTGCTTCATCTACTACTTCCCCACTTGTGCACTCCGCTGTAGACTTTCTTGCTGCTCTGGGAACGTATAATAAGCATGTTCCCACCCCAAGGCCTTGGTCTTGGTCTTTTGTCTGCCTGGAATACCCTTCTCTCAGTTATCTGCACTGAGTTCCCCCTGACCTCCTTCAGTTCTCTACTCAGACATCCCAGGGAGGACTTCTCCGATCCCTTATTTAAAATAGCTATTCCCACCCTGTCATTCTAGGCCTTTTTTGCTTTATTATTATTTGTCTGTCTTCTTTAACCTAAACTTTTATCAGTTTAGGTTAAGATCAGGTAAGTTACACAAGGACAGGGATTTTATGTATTTTTTTTTCATTGCCGTATTCACAGTGCATTGGGTGCACTCAATATTTGGTGAATACATTAACTTATTCACTAGCTCATCTGTTTGTTTATTTATTTGTGTGTTTACTGAATTTCTACGTGCCAGGCACTGCCCTTAGCTCACAATCTAGTAAAAGTAATTGGAACAACTACCATTTTTTTGTGGTGACTAATCACTTTGCATATGCCATTTGATTTCATCCTTACATTAGCCTGTTCTACAGATGAGGAATCGAGCTTGGACCAGTTAAATAAATGGACTAAAGTCAAGCAGTTAGTCTGTACTACCTTTTCCAAAACCTGTTTATCGACTACTGCCTCCCACTGAAATGATGTTCTTCTGCACTGACATTTAGCTCATGTCTCCATAAACATTTTTAAATAGTTTAAGTATATTTTCTACAGGACTCAGAATGAATGTGAGTGAATAAAAGAGTTCATGATTATGAGAATTGTGACTTCTTTGGGGGACTTATTTGAGAATAAACGAATTTCCCAATTCCTCAATTCCCTTCAGCCTCTTCCCCTCTGATGAAGGCATGGGGAAATCCATTGAAGCGAACATTCTAGCATGCCTTCTCATCAAAACTCCATCGTGTTTGTGCTCTGCCAGGAACCTACTGCCAGCAGAGAGAGGTGGAAGCCATCATGGAGGGCGACGAGGAGGACAGAGGCTGCTGCTTCTGCAAACCGGGCCACTTGCCCCACCTGCTGTCCTGTAACGCTGCCTTTCACCTCCGCTGGCTCACCTGGGAAATCACGCGGACCCAGTACATCCTAGAGGGCTACAGCATCCTGCACAACAACGCGGCCACCATGCTGCAAGTGTTTGACCTCCGAAGGATCCTCATCCGCTACTACATCAAGGTACGCTCTGCCTTCCAAACACCTGTCTAAGACAGAATGCTAGGATGGCACAGGAAGCTCCAAACGAGCTCCGCTGAAGCTACATTTTGAAGCTTCTCATCCTCAGCTTCTGAATTGGAAACCCAGCCATCCGGGGAACCATTGCTTTTGGAAAAATCATAGAGGGCTTTGCTTTAACCTGAGGTTTGTGCCCTGGGTCATATGCTAAGCATAGCCACCGATAGGCAGACCGTTTTGTTACCTAGGCCTTCTTTGCCTCTTCTACCACAGCATGATTTCCTTGTCCTGATGATGATGAGAAATTTAAATATCCTAGAAATATTACTAAGCCTCCATGTTTGAGTTATAAGTGTCAAATTAGGTGCTCTGCAAAGTGTCCACTTGAGAACCAGAATTGTATTTTAAGCTCACAAGGAGCACTCAAAATGTAGCTAAATCATCCAGTCAGAATTGGTTGTGACAGCCTTTTCTCCTATGGTTCACATGGAGACCAATTACATATTTTTTCAGTTGCTCAGTGCCTACATCTGCCCAATCTGTATTCAACCTCAGAAATCATGGCAATTTGGAGTGAGTCTCCTGGAAAACAAGTGTAGGACTTGACCGAGGATATGTCGTGCTTATCAGGGCTGAGCTGTTTTCTGAAAGGGGTAGGGGCAGGCAAGGGCTGTGTGGTGGAGGAAATCTTCTCTGTGGGACTTATGCAGGAGATTTGTGGGGACTTGGCATGGTGGAAGTCCTGAATGGCCCACAGAAAGGTCATATTTTAATGCTGTTCAAAAAGAGGAAGCTTGGCTTCTGAATTGGAAACCCAGCCATCTTGGAAACTATGGCTTTTGGAAAAATCCTAGAGGGCTTTGCTTTATGTGAGTGAATAAAAGAGTTCATGATTCATCAGAGACCACAAAGCTCCCTGCCAGCATGCCGAGGCAAGTGGTCCAGCAGAAATGAGGAAACCCAGAACAAAAAGATAACATGGCACCTAAAGTTTTAACTAGCTAACAAGCAAAGAGCATTGAGAAATTTGGAATAAAACCAAGCATGGTGGCTCGTGCCTATAATCCCAGAGCTTTGGGAGGCCAAGCCAGAAGGATTGTTTGAGCCCAGGAGTTTAAGACCAGCCTAGGCAACATAGCAAGACCCCATCTCTACCAAAAAAAATCTAAAAATTAGCTAGATATGGGGTACACACCTGTAGTCCCAGCTTCTCAGGAGGCTGAGGCAAGAGAATTGTTTGAGCCCCAGAGTTTGAGGATGCAGTGAGCTGTGATTGCACCACTGCACTCCAGCCCGGGTGACACAGCAAGACCCTGTCTCAAAAAAAAAAAAAAAAAAAAAAAATTTGGAATAGCTATTGGGGATTCCTGGCATGCTTAATACCTGCTGAAGCTAAATGGAAATAGAAGATAGTCTGTGAAAGTCAGAAGGGCAAATAACTGTTAGATCTTATCCCTTTAGCTGATTGCAACACAAAATGTTTGCAAAACCCTTTCCTGTGGCAGAATATTTACAATAGTTTTAGCAGTTCGTGCTCACCATCTTTGTGTGTGCTAGAGATGCAAAATATTATATTCAGATTTCATGCAGAACTATACATGTTGCGTCCAACTTAAATTGGGGCAGATTTGGGAAGCAAATCAGGGAGTTATAACCTATCTTCTATTTCTAAACTCTAGGTAAACTCGATATACCAGTTGTGTTAGATTTGGCAGTGGGCCATGACATCAGAGTGGCATGTGTGTTAGAAGCTTAGTTCTCTCGAACTTTGATGATGGTTGGTATGGTCACTTCCAGAATTTGAGTTCCATGATTTAAGTTACAGGCTTAAAGGGATAGAGGAAAGGGCACAGGAAATGAAGACCAAGGGTATGCACCAGCTGCCCGTTAAAGAGGTTCTAGGACGTTACCACAATATCTTCCTGCTGTATCCCATCAGCCAGAACATTGTCACATGCCACCTGGAAGAGGGTCTGGAAAGTGTATTTTGGGCAGCCATGAGCCCAGAATGAAATCATATGTTCACAGAAGAAGGAGAAAACAGATGATAAATGGTAACCAGCCATCTCTGTTATATCCCTCGACAAGGAAAGTGTCCCTTGAGTATTTCCTTTCGTTTTCAGGAGGCAAGACAGGGTGGTTACAGGAACAGCTAGATCCAGTGGCTGACTCAGCAAGAAGACTCACAGGCCCATGAAGCAAGTGGCTGGAAGGGGACAGTGAGGACCAGTCGTGTGGGTCTAGACAGGCCAGGTAGATAAGCCCTGGAGTTGACATCTCCCTGTTGCCTCAAGAATTAGGCTAGACTCTTTCATCTGCTACCAAGAGACCTCCACTGTTGCTCCTGGCTGTGTTTCCCACTCCCCTTCCCCCATCTCTCGCTGTTTTGTGTACACACTGTGCATATACTACCTGTGTTCCCTGACCTACACACTTGCACACTGCTCGCTCCTCCTGCAGAGACTCTCATCTCCCTCCCACATGCCCAACAGCTTCTCTTGCAACCTCGGTTCCAACAGCTCTTCCTCACCAGCTGGTTTACCCGGGGCCGTGCTTGGCATTCACCTCCCCTGAACCTTTCCTGCTTCACTTTATGGCAATTCCCTAAACAAAGCAGCCACACCTGAGTCCTCTTTCGGTCCTCAGAGCTCTGCTTGATGACCTGTGTATCACATGGCCCAATCAGTTTTTTTGTACTGAATGAACAAAGGTTCCAGGGAACATAGGTTTGGAGTCTGGGTCATACAGTCTGGAGAAAAGAGATCTTAATTCAGGCAAGGGTTTGGTGGCCTGCTGCAGGCACGAGTGGTGGGAGTGGGGCTCAATACTGAGCCACATCCCTGCCTTTCCATGAGCCAGACATGTGGACAGACCTGACCCCTCACCATGGGGCCAGCAGATCACCATGAGTAGGAACGAAGGGAGGAGCAGTGAGTGAGATGCCCTGCCTGGGTCCATTCTCCCTGGCCTAACCCTGCTGGCTTTTACAGAAGCCTTGGGGATTACATGACTGGACCAGCTTTTGATATCTTCTTTCCTTGGACTGGTACTTGATACTCACCTTTCTTTTCTCCTGACTGCTGGAAATGTGCCTCCCAGTTCCCTAGATAATTTCTAAGATGACAATTTGCCATTTGGCAAATCCAGGATCATGTCCAAATGAAGAGGGCTCAGGAAGGGCCCCCCAGAACCTGCTGGGTAATAGTTGGCTTATGGGAAAACAACATCCTTGACTTTGTTTTTTAAGAAAGGAGAGCGAAGACAGAATGGCCATTGCAGGTGGGCTAGGAGAGGCAGGAAGTGCACAGGTGTGCTACCTAGCATGGCGCCTCTCACAAGCCAGAGCCAGGGCAAACCTAGAGCAGACTCCCCTCCTCCCCCCGTGAGCTAGATAATTACACATTCAAATTCCATGGGCCTGGGGTGGGACCCAAGGACTTACATTGTTTAATAAGTTTCCTAAGTGATTTGATACACAACTAGACTTTGGAGCTACTACAGACACAGCTGTGCCCACAGAAACAAGAATTTTCTTAACTCCAAGTCAGCACTCAGGATGGGGCTGAGATTTATGGAGAGATGGGGCCTCATAGTGCTCCCGTGTCTCATTCACCTTGTAACTGTCAGGCCTATCCTGCAAGGTTGCCTCCAAATACAGCACTCAGTGCTTTCCTGCCCTTCGGCAAGGGGTGGCTCGGAACTTGCACTCATTCCCCGGTGCAGCTAGTTAAGGGAAATTTCAGGAGGGCTAAGTGGCTATTAGAACAGAAGAAACAGCATTTTGGGGGTTAACAAAGATTATTTTCTTCTTCGGCCCAGTTGCTAGGTAAACAAAGTTGCCTTTGTAGCTCTGAATTACTTAAAGTTTCAAGAGTTCGGTGCATTCTCTTTATTATTTTCTTACTGGAGAGGCAAAGTGAAAAGGAAGAAAATTTGAAATCATTCCTTTACTACAAAGGGAATTTTTTAAATCTCCTAATAAACTGAGTTAGTTCCCCCACCCTCCATGAATATATTTGAAATCATTTCCTTCCTGGTGACCTGAGGTTCTCCCTCGTGTCTCCTCCAGCTCTCTTCAGTTTATTAGTGTTTAAAACCCTCTCAGCAGTCGAGGAATCTGCTTCTTTCTGTGTGGGCCTGGCGCTCTGGCTGCCATTGTTTCTGGGCAGCTCTTTTAGAAAGGAGACGCGCTTATCGCTGGCCTTGCAGAATGAGGAGCGAACAACCTGTCAGGTGGGTCTGCCTGCCAGGCCCCCCTTCCTAGGATGAGCTGTCTGAAAGAATATGCTGATCTACAATTGAAATGAGGAACCCGGAGGATCGCTGCTGGAGGAGCCAGATATCATGAATTTATTCAGGAGGGGTCCAGCTTTTAACACGGTCCAGGTTTACCCCATCAATTCATTGTCACTACCCCAAATCATCAGTTTTACTTAGTGTTGTATCCACTTCATCCTGACAGATTCTGAAGGATTTTACAGTGTTCATTGACTATGTCTCCATGACAGAAGTTCTGCGTAGAAGGAATGGAGATAGGGTACGACTTGCACAAAGTGGGATGGTTCTGTTTTCTCCCGGTGAGCAGTGTCGGTGCTGTGATTTAGAAGCTGAGCATCAAGCTGAGCTCTGTTCTGAAGTCGGCACTGCGGGGTTTTGCCAGACAACAGGAGGAAGTGCTAACCTCTGGGGTTCAAAGTCCTCATTAACTATTCTGACTTCATCGGCTGTGGGGTTGTTTTCATTCCTCCCTAGCAATGAATGAAAACATAAAAACTTTGTCTTTCAATCTTTGTTTGTTATTCTTATCTGGTATGTGATTAGGCCATATTGGGGGAAACTAGACCAGATGTTCACTAGAGCTAGATGTTTGGAGAGACCAAATTTCTTTTTTCCCTTTGCAATGCCCAGCCGAGAAGCAGTGCCCATGGGCATGGGCTTCATTACCTTCTTTTGCTTGCAACTTTGGGCCGACCACTTAAACTGTCTGTAAATGATCCAGCCAGCAAGGAGACAAGAGAGAACCCTCCAGATTCAAAGTTCGTATTTGTGACTATGAGATGTGCACTCTGGTGACCACCGCAGACACAGCAGGTCTCCTGTCCCCTAATGCCATCCCCGTTCCCTCGCCCCTGTGCCTCAACCTCTCCTGGGCTGCTGCTACTGCTGCCACTGTCCGCCTCCCCTGGGAGCCCCACGCTTATCCTGCTTGCTGGGTAGGTAAGTCACAGATGTCAAAGACACGACTTTTTTTTTCCACTTGCACACATGTTAAGGGGCCAGGCCCTGTGCTAAGTTCCTCATATACATCATCTCATTCTAAACCTCAGAACAGACATGCAACGTGGACATCATTAGCACGTCTTTCTTTCCTGCCTTTGCTTTCAGCTTCCTTGACCTCTTCCATCACTCACTCTCTTCCTTCCTCTTTATATTGAAGAGATTTCTTGAGGCTGGCATGGTTATCATGGGGTGCAGGGTTGCAGAGGATGGGAGAAGAGGCACGCTACTGAATTCTAGTGATTATCTGCAGATTTCATTTTTCCACTTCCTCATTTTTGGGACAGGTGAACTGAGGAGTCTAATAGAAGATGTGCCCAAAACAAGGAAGACCATAAGCCAAGAACCATGGATGAACCTCCCTAAAGTCCAGGCTGTCCTTAGTCCTCACAAAAGAAAGCCTAAGTCATGTGTTTCCAATTGTTTAGTGGAAATCAGAGGCTGTCTCTTCACCTGCTAAACTCCTAAAAAAAAAAACCTTGAAACCAGATACCTCAGTAACCTGAGGCTTTGAGCTCTGGGTTTCATTTTCCAGCCAGAGAGGGAGGGTGGGAGCTCCCCTAGAAAAGGGTTTCTTGGCCCACTCCACTTACAGGCGTCAGTCACTGAAGACTTTGTCTCCGTCCACCCAATATTCATTTCTTTCTGCTTTCTCATTTAAAAAGAATGTGTTTTTTATAAACAGAGAAGAGCATCAGTTAAGTGTTTCTAACAGGAGCACACAGGCCTGCCTCCTTGCATTAAACACTGCGAGCCCCCTAGCCTCTCATGATTTCATGATGAGAGGTGCAGCCTCGTTCCAGGGATGCCCCTCAGCCTCAACAGCCCCAAGCACCACTTGCATTTTTCTGCTATAATGGAACTGCGGTGATGCTGGCAGTGACTCTGCAGCAGCACACCCTGATCCAAGCCTATCAGCCTTGGATTTTCATTTCCTCTGTCACATTTTTATTTCTTGAGGCCAGGTGCTAGCCTTTTTGAAGGAGAAATTCATTCGAAAACTACAAAATGGCTTTCCACAAAGCTGTTACTCAGAATAATCAAGCCCAAGGGAGGCATTTTCTCCAAATGGGACTCATAAGTACAGTGTCTGATTAAGAAGGAAACATGGGTTCCTTGTGAACGTATCACAGATGTCCACTGTCTGGGCACTCAGGATTAAGTGTGTGAAGGTTACAACAATTTCACATGGTCCATACTTTCCCTAAGAACTGCGTTGTTTTGGCTGGGCACAGTGGATCACACCTGTAATCCTAGCACTTTTGGGGGCTGAGGCAGGAGGATGATTGAGCCCAGGACAAGACCAGACTGGGCAACATGACCCTGTCTCTACAAAAATAAAAACTAAACAATTAGCCAGACATGGTGGCTTGTACCTGTAGTCCTAGTTGCTCCAGAGGCTGAGGCAGGAGGATCGCTTGAGCTCAGGAGTTCAAGGCTTCAGTGAGCCATGACTGTACCACTGCACTTCAGCCTGGGTGTTAGAGAGAGACACTGCTGTCTCAAAAAACAAACAAACTCAAAACCCTGTTGTTTTAGCTCATTAAATACTCTTTGGCTAGGACTCTGGAGGAGGGTCTACCCCAGTCAACCTAGGTTGAATCAGCCTAGCCTAGGACCCACCAAAGCCTGCAACAACCCCAGCCAAGGGTGCTTTTGTGTGCTTCTATCAGAGAGGACAGGGCTGACTGTCATTCTTCTTCATCACAGAAATTCTGTTCTGTTACATTCTGTTAGCATTACGTTCTTCTCATTTCCCTCTTCCCTATGATAACCCTTAAGAGAGGACATTTTAGAATGTCTGAAATGAGTTCTGTGCATTACACCCAGCAGAAAATACAAACGATCCCATATGTCGGGATTTCATGTCTCTTACTTTTCCTGAGGTTATTTTACTTTCTACGATTAAATAAACAAATAAATTCTTCCTGGCTTTAGAATAGCTGTAAAGGCTCAAAATCTTGCTTTTTCTCTGCAGAGTATAATATACTATATGGTAACATCTCCCAAACTCCTCTCCTGGATCAAAAATGAATCACTTCTGAAGTCCCTGCAGCCCTTTGCCAAGTGGCATTACATTGAGCGTGACCTTGCAATATTCAACATTAACACTGATGATGACTACGTCCCGTGTCTCCAGGGGATCACACGAGCTAGCTTCTGCAACGTTTATCTAGAATGGATTCAACACTGTGCTCGGAAGAGACAAGAGGTAGGTCAGGGAGGTGGGCGCTGGGCATGGAATGGAAGTTTAATAAACAAAGAACATTGTCATGTCCAGCTCTTTCTAATATTCTTTGGTAGACTTACAACACAGAGGATAGAAACAAAAAGCACTATTTGGATAAATGTTTATTGAAGGTAAGCAAAATTAAATAGGAGAATCAATATACCATGTCTGTAGTGAAGGAGACTTGAAGGTTTATATCCCTTTATGCGGTGCTCAGGGCCAGTGCAGTTTTAAGCCTCTATTATAGCTTTTAAACATTTGCAGCTTCTCTGTGCTGGAATCAGGGGGATTTACTGAATATATTTAATCATGGGCATGAAAATTCTATTTGGCAATCAGATGGTTCAACTTAACTTCTGCCATCGTTATTTTGTGTGTCTGTGCTGTTATTGCTTATGTGCTGAGAACACTTCTCTGGAAGTGAATCCTACCTCTGAGAAATATAATCAAGAATTATGACAGTTTGTAAAAAGAGGAGAAGGGGCAGGGAAGGAGCAGAAGGGGGATGGAGCAAATGAAGGGAGCAGGTTTACTTTGCTTCTTAGGATTTGAAAAGCTGAGTTCATGGGTCATTGTTGGAAAATGTGGGTGCAGGTTAGAAACAACTTCCTCAGCAGCTGATGCACTATGTGGCATGTGCTAGGCAGAAAAAATCCAAACCAGCACACTAGCCAACGTCTGTGAATTTCTTATGGGTGATTAGAAACAGGTGGCAGAAGAAGCAGGTGGCAGAACCTGCTTTGTTCAGACCAACCACGAAGAAGATACGTTAATCTTAATTCATGCCAGCCTCTTTAACAGTTGAGATATACAAAGAATTGATTGATGCTATCGGCTATAGCTCCATAATGGCTCTGTCCTTTCTCAGTTGGTTCATGAAATTATTTTATTTTTCTTGCAAAAGATATTTTTACTTTAAATTTTCTCTCCATCCCCCTACTCTCCATCACCCCCCCTTTCCCCCCCTTTTTTTTTTTTAATCTGACTTTGGACAATTTTTTTTTTAAGAGACAGAGTCTCACTCTCCCCAGGCTGGAGTCCAGTGGAACAATCATAGCTCATTGCAGCCTCGAACTCCTGGGATCAAGTGATCCTCCTGTCTTAACCTCCCGAGGAGCTGGGACTCAAGGCACGTACCACCATGCCTGACTAATCTTTAAAAACTTTTTTTGGAGATGGGGTTTTGCTATGTTGCCCAGGATGGTCTTGAACTCCTGGTCTCAAGTGATCCTCCCACCTTGGCTTCCCAAAGTGCTGGGATTACAGGCATGAGCCACCATGCCTGAGCTGAAAGATTAATTTAGTTGTTGATTGTGGACTTACAGTCAACCAGTCAACCCACAGGGCTCCTTGTTACAGGGAGAACAGAGGACTCTCCTTCACATTGGATCCAAATTCTTTTTCTCTCCCTGCTAGACCATGCTTCTCCTTTGCATTGGAGAGTGTTAAGGTGGGCACACCTATTTACTGTAATTACTGCCCAGCTTTATGACCTGAAGTGCCATATTTCAAATCCCAGAAAAGCAGGTCATCAGTCCATGTTGTAGGCCTCTTTCTCTCCTAAAATAACTTTTCCACTTTTATTTTTTTTCCTTGTTCAACCACAGGAGAAACCCCTTCAGGGAGCTGAGAGTTCCCTGTCTGTGGGGTCATCTTAGAGGGGACTGATGGCCACGTGGTTGACTTGCAAAGCCTACTGTCACTCTACATTTATGATTCCGTGTTGGTACATATCGGAACCAGTGTGAAAGCTGAGTTAACTTCTTGCTCTTTCAGCCTTCAAAGAGCCTGGACAGTGACGAGGACTCTCCCTTGGTGACTCTGTCCTTCGCCCTGTGCACCCTGGGGAGGAGAGCTCTGGGGACCGCCGCTCACAATATGGCCATCAGGTACCTGGGGGAGCAGTTGCAGTCTCTTAAGTACAGGCACCCACTTTTACATGTTTGACAGATTTTGTCAATCATTTTCTTTAATTTGAAGCCGGACTTCTTACACTACTTTCAGATAGTTCTTTTCATAATAAATTATGTTGGGCCTGCAAGAACATTTTTTTGATCACTGATCTTTTGGAGTATTCAATTTGGAAATATCATTCACATGGAACATTCAAGACCCAGGGATTCTGGGTGTAGGACCTTCTGTAGGTCCTTGCAGATTTGCTGGGAAGATTCAACACAATCATGCCTATGAAGTGTCTAGTGCAGTCCCTAACAGAGTTGGTGCTCAATCAGTGTTAGTTCCCTTCCCCTAACTGTCTTCATAAAAGAAAATCTTCACATCTGAGCTCTAGTCCACACCGTGCTTCACCCTGTCTCCTGAGTGCCCAGACAGTGCCCAATTAATTGGAGGCCACTTCTGTTTTTCAAACCCTTTTTCTACTGGATCTCTCCTCTAAGTAGGTAAATAGCTCACGTCTCTCTTTTTAAAGAACAAAAACAAAATTAAACTCTTCTGGCTCTTTGGCATCCTGTGCCACTCAGGTGATGTCGTCCACCAAGGAAACAGTACTCATGCCAACCTGCTCTTAGGAATTTCATGAGCCACCTTCAAATCACCCAAATCAGTGGCCACTGCTCAGATGTCCGCTTTCATAGCACCTGGGTATATGATTAAAATAACAAGCTCCTTTGTTGGATCAATTTGAAATGTTCCATAAACTTCAAATTACAAATATTATTTCAGTTCATACCTAAGACATTTTCAAAGGCTTTTTCAGTCTTGTTTTTTGTGTAACTTGTTCAGATATTCCCGATCCAGGCATTTCTTGCTTGGTCTGCTTTATTTCTTTTTCTTTAACTAAACGCCACGCTTACCAGCTGCTTTTTTGGTGTTTAGCACGAGGGGCTACGGCCCTGAACTCCGCCTGCTGACTCGAATCACCTTGATGAGCGGTTCTCAACCCCACGTGCACATTAAGATCTCCTGTCAGGCTTTTAAATATTCTGATGCCCAGGATATTTAATAAATTCCATGAGCGCCTCTGTGACGGAACCACAGATCCCAAGTTTCAAAAGCTCCCAAGGCGAATGCACTGGGCAGCCAAGCTTGAGAACCACACAAACCTAGGGAGCTTGGAGGAGAAAGGGTGCCTCTCCTTAGCCTGCCCCTCTGGGTTTTCTTCTACTTGGACTTGCTTCATCGTGTCTATATTACATTATTGACCATGCACTGCAGAAGGGGTTCTTTTGATATTGAATTGAGTGAGTTTTGCGTGGTTAGGTTGGATTTTAAACTCATTAAGGGCAAAACCCACCTGTCTATTTGCTTTGCAGCCTTCAGAGTTCTGGGGTATCAGGTAAACAAGCCCAGGGAGATTTGTTGACTGTTTCTGAATGTCCTTCTTGAAAGGGACAGCTGTGAGTCTACTCTGGTGGCAAGTGGCTGGGAGGTATCATCAAGTAAGAGTTGTGAATTGATAAAGGGTAAAGTGTTGTGGCTAGTAGCACTTTCCATTTCCCTCTGGATGCCTCCAAGCATCCAGAGTCACCTGAAGGACTGGAGTCACCAAGAGGGACAGGCAGGAACCAAAGGTAGTTAGAATTTGTGACATCAACTATTCTTTCAACTCCCACATCTCAGAATTTCATGATCTCTTTTACATGTGAGAAATGCCAAAAGCCTGACCCTTAAAGTCTCATGTTAATGCCTGTTTTAGGCCAATCTTCTGGGAAGGAGCTGGCTGGCCTCCAGTCTCTCCCCGTCCTCCCTGACCCAGTCTCACACTGGACTCAGGGCATTCTCTTTGTGGCCATCTGGGACTAAGCTTGATGATTGTTGCAGGTCTAGCAGGAGACTCCTCTGTGGGATTCGTAAAACATTATGATGTGGACCCTAAGAGCAGCTCCTTATTAAACTGTAAGCAGAGAACAGTGGTTTCATAAGATCTTGCACTTGAAATCACAAAATGACTCTTCAGATATTCGTAGCACTGGGAAGATGAATAAAATAAGATCAATTTGAAATGTTTTATAAACCTCAAATTACAAATATGATTTCAGTTAATACCTAAGACATTTCCGAAGGGTTTTTCAGTCTTGTTCTTTGTGTAAGTTGCTCAGATGTTCCCGATCCAGGCGTTTCCTGTTTGGCCCACTTCACTTCTTTTTCTTTAATTAAACGCCATGCTTACCAGCTGCTTTTTAAAACTTTGTTTTGACGGGATTTCCTTTGTTTCAAGTAGTTTCTCATACTCGATGTCAACTCCGCTTGCTGCAGACATGGTGATGAGATAACTCTGGGGAGAATCCTCTCAGTATTCTAGGGAAATACTTGATTATTTGGGACTGGTTCACTTCACTGAGAGGTTCCATGACATACAAAGATCCTCCGAGACACTTTCATTTCAGTTTTTTCACTTACAAAAGGCAACTTCTTTTATATCCTACCCTAAGCCCATGGTGTGAAGTCCATGAAGTTCTGACCCGGTTGGATGTGCCTGGGGAGTGGGGTGGAGGGGAGGCTGTGGGAGGGGAGGCTGGAGCCTAGCAAGGCTCCACCGCTTTTCAACCCACAGCTGGGATTTCTATTTAAACTATTTATGGCGAGGGGTCCATAAATAGTTTGACTTGAAGAAAATAGTCTGCAGAGCTCAAACAAATTTTACACATAATTTTTATAGATACTGTTTAGGGAAAAACTCTCAAACCATGTTTTTCCTCTGTTTTCACACAAAAACAACAACCATCATCAACACAGAAGACTTCTGTGGCCCCAGAATATGTGGGGATTTCTCCCTGTAAGAAAGCAGCAGACACTAGCTGGGTGTCTCCCAGTCCACTTTGGACACTACCCAGAGAGGGTGTCAGATCCCACAGGTTGAAGGTTGAGGCCCACACGTCTGGGCTTCCCGAACTTCTGACCAACTGACTTCTACAGGGGTGCCGTGATTCCCTCTTTGGGGTCAACTAATTTGCCAGAGCAGCTTACAGATTCCAGGGAAACACGTTTACTGGTTGATTATGAAGGATATTTTAAAGGATATAAATAAACAGCCAGATGAAGAGATGCATAGGGCCAGGTCTGGAAAGGTCCTGAGCACAGAAGTTTCCATCCCTGTGAAGTTGGGGTGCGCCACTCTCCAGGCATGTGGATGAATTCTTCTTCACCTTCCAATCTACCTCCACGTGTTCAGCTCTCCAGAAGCTCCGGGAACTATGTTCTATTGGCCTTTTATAGAGCGTCATCGGTTGTCCATGATTGAAGCTTGGACAGCTGTGCAGAAATGTGATGGGTCAGAAAGGGCATTATGTAAACCTAGCAAGGCCTGTGTGCTCAGATTCTTCTTGGCCTCTCTGTGCTGCATTCCTTTCTCCAGAATATGGGACAGGAAGAACCCTTTCTGGAATGAGGGTCTAATGACCCACAGTCAGATTCGAGTCTTGCCTTGGCCAGGTGAAAGGAGGACAGGAGAAGGTCAGAGAGAGATTCTGTTTCATGAGACCTGCTTCTGAGGCTTGAAGTACCCCAGCACTGCTACGAGGGTTATAGGAGTTATGAGCCTGAAATTGTGGATGAATATCTATCTATCTATCTATCATCTATCTATCTATCATCTATCTATCTATCTATCTATCTATCTATCTAGTCATATCATAAGTAATAAAATAATAAATTTCAGCTAATTTATTTAATATTTAAATGATAAAAGAAATATATATGTAAAATCATAATATCAGATACAGTCAAATTGCTTTGCTTTCCAAAAAAAGCTGTTCCAATTTGCACTTTTAATAATACCATTTGCCACATGATCACTAACGCTGGGTATTCCATTGTTTCAGATTTTTCTAGCCTCAGGGGTGAAAAAATTGTATCTTGACCAGGCCTGGTGTCTCATGCCTGTAATCCCAACACTTTGGGAGCCCAAGGTGGGTGGCTCACGAGGTCAAGAGATCAAGACCATCCTGGCCAACATGGTGAAACCCCATCTCTACTAAAAAACACAAAAGTTAGCTGGGCATAGTGGCACACACCTGTAGTCCCAGCTACTTGAACCGGGGAGGTGGAGGTTGCAGTGAGCCAAGATCACACCACTGTACTTGCCTGGTGACAGAGCAAGACTCCATCTCAAAATAATAATAATAATAATAATAATAATAATATCTTGTTCTTATTTGAACTTACATTTCTACTAACAGTGAAGAATAAGAATCTTATTTATGTTTATTGGTCATTTATATTTGGTATCTCATCATTAGTTAATTAGCAAAAATTATCACTGACCTGAAATACCATTTTTGCCAGATACTACATCTCCATACATAAATGGAGTACTTCTGGATTTGTCTGTTCCTACAATGATACCGTACTGTTCGGTGTACTGGAGTGATACATTATTCTGACATCTGAGAAGCCAAGTCCTCCCATCTTTACTTTCTTTTTGTCTTTTATAGTTTTCTGTTGGCATGCTAGTCTTGCTCATTTTCTTTTCAGATAAAGTTTTAAATCTCCATTGGAATTTTGATTGAGACTGTATTTAAGATACAGATTAATTTGAGAAAACAAATTGAACATTATTTAGTAATGTGGTGTATCTTTCTGATCGTTCAGTTTTTTTTTAATGTCCTTTGGTAACATTTTATCATTTTGTAAATTTCTTAATGAGGTTATTTCTAGGTATTTTATGGTTTTGTCGTGATTGTGAACAGAACCATTTCTTCCGTCACGTTTTCCACTTGGTTACTTTCAGTATACAGGAAATTATTTTTTAAGATTTATCCCATTCTGGGCACTTCTACTGAACTCTGTTATTAACATAATAATATTTCAATTAATTATCTGATTTTCTGGTGGAAAGAAGGGACATATCTAAAAATTGTGACAGTTTTGACTTTTTTTCCCAATGTTTATAACTCCATTCTTTTATTTAGTGGACCGGCTGAATGTTACACGTTGGCATCTGTATCAGCGCTGCACTGCCGCTGTGACAAAGTACAACACACTTGGTGATTGAAAGCAGTATACATTCAGTATATTTCAGTCCCAGAGGTCAGGGGTCCTAAATGGATTTCAGAAAACTACAGTCATGGTGTCCTCAAGGCTGTGCTCCTTCTGGAGGCTCTGAGGGGAGAATTTGTTCCTTTTCTAGAGGCTGCTTACATTCCTGTGGCCCCTTCCATCTTCAAAGCCAGCAGTGGTGCATCTTCAAATCTCTCTTGACTTGAACACAGGGTTCTGCCTTCATCGTTCACACCCTTGTGATTACATTGGACCCACCCAGATAATCTCCTCATTTTAAGATTCTCAACTTAATCACATCTACAGAATTCCTTTTACCTTGTAAGGTAATCTACTCACAGGTTTCAGGGATTAGGACATGGGCATCTTTGAGGGCCATTATTCTGCCTACCATAGCATCCTTGGCTTAATTCAGGCATTAATGGGACTGAGTCTAATATGTTAGCATTGAAAATGGGGTTTGGCACCATTGTACACATTTACGTATATAACAAACCTGCACATCCTACACATGCACCATGGAACTTAAAATTAATTTTTTAAATGGGGTTTGGTTTAGGTTTCTATGAAACCACTATTATGAATGCAGGGAGTTTCCTTCTTTTCCTAGCTTGCTAATGCTTTATCAAGAAAGGATGCTGAATTTGTATAGAAGTCAGGGGGGCATAAATCAGATGATTTTATTCTCCTTTAATCTATTAATGTTGTGGTACATTAGTAGATTTCCTCATGTTGAAACACCCTACAATTCCGAGGTAAACTCTACTTGTCGTGATATATTATTATTTTTATACAATGATGGATTCAATTTGCTAATCTTTTACTTAGTATGATTATATTCACGTGCAAAGTAAGAATGGCTCATAATTTTTTGAGTTTGCATATGTGCTCTATGGTTGTATAATTTTCAAATGGGGAGTATGCCGTTAGGTGTACTGTAGGAGACCCAACAAGTCATTGTTGCATAGTTAACGTTAAAGGACATCAGGTGATGGTGAACTCTGACTCTCCAGGTGGGTCTTAAAGATGTGCTGCCTCAGGCTGGGCACAGTGGCTCATGCCTGTAATCCCAGCACTTTGAGAAGCCAAGTCAAGATCATGAAGTTGAGAGATCAAGACCATTCTAGCCAACATGGTAAAACTACTAAAAATACAAAAGTTAGTAGGGCATGGTGGCGTTTGCCTGTAGTCCCAGCTACTCGCGAGGCTGAGGCAGGAAAATCACTTGAAACCAGGCGGCAAATGCTTCAGTGAACCGAGATTGCACCACTGCACTCCAGCCTGGCAACAGAGCAAGACTGTGTCTAAAAAAAAAAACAAAAAACAAAACAAAAACCCTTTACTTGACTGATTTTGGGGGGAAATGTCTTGACTTTACAAAAGTGACACAGATTTGATGGATAGTCCTCAAGAAAGAAAAATATATGCATGCAGAATTAGGGAGAATGAGTACAGGAAAATTATCTTAAATGAGATACCAAATGCAAGTGAGCAACAGACTACCTTTATATAAATTGTCTGTAAATAAAACGTCGATATGTTATGGAGATGGAATGGGTTCACATGGATGTGACAAGAAAACACTAATTTTTTTAGATTTAAGGTTTGAGACATACCTTCTTGGAAGAACTGTGTCTCCCACTGAAGAAAGCCATCCAGATATAATGCTGTGTTTTAATGGGAAGTCAAAATTGTTCACCAACTGCAAAGCTATGAGATGGCTTGATGACTGTCTTCGAATATGTGAACAGTGATGAGGCAGATCCTAGCTGATGTTCCATCCATAGAGATTAGGAGAAGATGGCTGCATTTTACAGAAGCAACGGGTTTGTAAAAGAAAATGGACTGACTCAGAGTAGCGTACATTTCCAACAGGATAGAACGTTTAAAGCAAATTTCATGTTGAAAAGCGATAGGGAAACAAGCCAGACCAAGGTGTGCTCTGCCAAGCCCTGGCATGCTGCCTTGTGGCAGGAGGTCACTGTTGTGGTCTGAGGTCACTCCATCTACCATCAATCCACTCCTCCCACCCACAGCGTGCTGAGGAAATATTCTCTTCTGAAATCCAAGACGTCATCCCAACTTTTCCTCCTGAGCTTCCACTGGAGATGAGGCCCCAGACTAGGGCCAGCTGTCGTGTCACAGAGGATCATCTTGTAAAGGAAATTAAGGTCCACTTGCCAGACTGAGGAAACTCAGAAATCAGAATCTCAGGGAGAAATAAAGTAAAGAGGATGCAAGATCTGACCTAGGAGATTAAAATCAGGTTATCAAGCTAAAATCACAATCTCAGAACATGAGAAAAATATCTACACTTAAAGCATAGGGGGAAAAAAATGATAGCCTAGAAAAGGAGCAGAAGTTTCTTTAATTCTAATGCAATGTGGCAAAGCCCCTCCCATCCGGGCCTAGTGTGTGGGCTGTCCTCCAGCTGTCTCTTCTCTGAAATGTCTTGGCATCTTTAGGAGACCCCAGTTTCTCTGGTCCCTTGAGTCCAAACCTCAGACCCGAGAGAGCTTGATCAGAATACGGACCCCGAGCTCCATCACAAACCAATGACGTGGGCTCTCTAGATCTTGGATTTGGAAATCTGTGATTTTGAACAAGCTGCCACATGACTGATTTTTCTACAGCCAGCCCAACCCTGGTCATCAGGCCAGCCTTACAAAGGATCTTGCACCAGAAAATAACAGTTGATCTGCTTAATGTGGAGCCTCTGAGCATGGAACTGTTGCTGTTAAAACACCATGAGGTCAAACATGCTTAAAAAAAAAAATCTTAAGTTAAATCTTGCATTTTAGTTATTTCTCTTTTGTTAATTATTTCACACTTATGATTTATTTGAAGCAATATCACTGAAATTATTTAGCCAACATAATTTATTTCCAGTGATGATATGAGATTCTGCAATTCAAACATGCTTAGTTTATATTTGAAGCCAAGGTGGCCTGGATATTGACTGCTGAAATATACAAGTTCAGGGGTGAAAATAACCAATATCAGTGAACATTTACAATGGTGCCCACTAGGTACTAATAAGAAGAGTGCTAATGTGAGTTAGGAGAGTTAATGCCTTTTATCTTCTCTGAAGGCATGAGAAAGGATGATATAGGTATTATTGGCTCAATTCTGCAGCTGGGATCTCTGAAGCACAGAGAAGTGATTTGTGCAGGGTCTCACCATAGAGTCAAGCCCAGACTCTTGAGTCCCACACTGTGCCACTGTCCACATCTCCCAGCAGTTCATCGTCATCTGCTCTGCAGGTATGCACTACACTCCCCGCAGCTCTGCATGGACATTTTCCTGAGGTGGCCCAGCTGCTCCAGGGCATCCACCTTCTCACCTACGTACACTTCCTTGTGGACCTGTCCTGTGCTGGGTTGTGATGCTGAGAGCTGCTGACGACACCTGCTGCAGGCGTCATGGCTCTGATGCTCAGTGTGGCCTGAGCTCAGGGATGCTTCACCCGTGGGATGACATCCTGCCCTTTCCTGCCAGCCCAGTGCCTTTCCCATAGGAGCTGCTGCCACTGCACCCTCCATGCCCAGATTACTTGGACACAACTGCTGTGTCATTCAGGACACAGGCTTTGATCCACAGGATAAGGTGAACACTGAACACTGGGGTGTATTTGGAATTGCCTCCACTCCCTCACCAACATACACTCATTGTCCACAGACCCCACTTGGGTCCTGGGTCCCCCCTGGAAAGAAATTCCTAGCAAGACCCTTACCAAACCTCTAAATACACCTGGCAGTAATTGATCTTATGAGTGAACACGGAAAGAAATTGATGATAATGAGGGCAAGAGACAAGTATCAGAGCCAAGATTTAAGCTTAGGTTTGGAACTTCTGGCTCCCCTCCCTCCAACCCTGTGGGGCCATATGCTGCCTCTCAGCGCAGCACCTGAACTCTAGAGGAAGTGAAGCACCTTGGAGCTATTTGGGGGACATCGTATGTTCTTAACCGAATGTTCTTTCCTAATGTTCTTTACCAGGTAGGAGAGAGCTGGGATCCCAACCAGGGGTTGTCTTGATTTTAGAGCTAGTGGAGTAACCCTGGATAAAGCAGTATTAATACACTCTCAGTTAAGGATCTGTGCAGAGTATATACACCGACTAGAAGGGTGAGATGGGGGTGAGTTCATGGAAGCAGTATTAATACACTCTCAGTTCAGGATCTGTGCAGAGTATATACACCGACTAGAAGGGTGAGATGGGGGTGAGTTCATGGAAGCAGTATTAATACACTCTCAGTTCAGGATCTGTGCAGAGTATATACACCGAATAGAAGGGTGAGATGGGGGTGAGTTCATGGAAGCAGTATTAATACACTCTCAGTTCAGGATCTGTGCAGAGTATATACACCGACTAGAAGGGTGAGATGGGGGTGAGTTCATGGAAGCAGTATTAATACACTCTCAGTTCAGGATCTGTGCAGAGTATATACACCGACTAGAAGGGTGAGATGGGGGTGAGTTCAAGAACCATACTCACAGCATTTTCAGTATTGTGGCTCAATGGAAGCCTTTAAAGGGATCAATTCATTCTCACACAGCTCCGAGTAGGCCTTTAAGAAGATGGCTCCAGTCACACATTTTAAAAGCAACCCCATGTTCGCTAGAGACGTCTGGAGGCAGCTGTGGGTTTTCTCCTGGTTTTCTTCAGCGTGGCATAAAATACTGAGTATTTGTTCCCACTCATCTTATTATTTATCAACTTTTTCTGGCCCATTTCTTCTCATATGAAAGCGTTGTAATAATTACATCATGCGTCCATGAGAATGAGAGGAACCTACGGAATGGAAAGCACGTAGTAACCCACAAGTCACTATACGAATGTAGGGTGTCCCCAGGTGCAGTGGCTCACGCCTGTAATCCTAGCACTTCGGGAGGCTGAGGTGGGCAGACTGCCTGAGCTCAGGAGTTCAAGACCAGCCTGGGCAACATAGTGAAACCCTGTCTCTACTAAAATACAAAAAATTAGCTGGGCATGGGGCATGTGCCTGTAATCCCAGCTACTCAGAGGCTGAGCCAGGAGAATTGCTTGAACCTGGGAGTCAGAAGTTGCAGTGAGCTGAGATTGCACCACCGCACTCAAGCCTGGGGTACAGAGCAAGACTCCGTCTCTACAAAAATAAAAAAGAAATCAATGTAAGGTGTCTCCTTCTGTTTCACTTTCAGTTGCCCAGAGATGGTGCTACTCATCTAGAACATTGTGGTGTTTTTTGACTGTGTGTGTGTGTGTGTGTGTGTGTGTGTGTGTGTGTGTGTTTCAAGAGAACAGGGCATCTCTATGTTGCCCAAGCCAAAGGACAACATTAGTACAACAAAGTACAACTTACTTGAACTCCCCACATTAGCCTTCTGCATAGCTGAAACTACAGGCATGTTATATTTCGTTATTTTTGTTTGGGGAACTGCAGCAGGAGAGTGTGATCAGGAGCATGGGATTGACTGTGAAGCTAGCGTGTGGTTACGGGGTTCCACAGCGAGGAGTAAGGCACACATGAAGAGAGCTTGCCGCAGTCCCCAAGGTGGAGATGCAGTCCGAGCCTGGGACAGTGGCTTAGGTAGATGGGCATACACACACTCTCTGAGTATTTCTATTACTAATCAGTAAACACAGGAAACCCAGCCTGCAAATCACACGTAATTGTTTACATATGTTCTACAAGCATTTCATTATGGCAATGCACAGCAGCAGACGGCGCTTCACGATGCTAATCTGTATACAACATAGTATGTACAGGCCTGTTGGGAAATTAACTAAAATTAACCAATCAATCTTTATGCTGGGGATCCCGTGAGTCCTGCAGAAACTACCCCCACATTAAAGCTGTTTCTCTCTGAATCCTAAGGTTCATTAAGACTTGATTCAAGATAAGGACCCCATTGTCCAATACATGAAGCCCTTCTCCTCCAGTGCTATTCTGTCTTTCTGAAAGAGCAGAGTTTCTCAGCAATAGCACAATAGACATTTTGAGCTATATGGTTCTTTGTGGTGGGGGCCGTCCTGGGCAAGGTGGAAATGGCCCCAGCCTCCAGCTAGAGAACAGCTACTTCCAGGAAGACTGTAAACAACTGTGCTTCGCACTGAGGCTCCAGCCTCCCCTCTACACGGACCACCGCCAGCTATGTCATTTCATAGGCAGATGAAGCTGGGTGAGGAATCAGAAGGACAGCAAGCGATGGAGTCATTCTGTGCTGAGTAACGCAGTGATACATCCTACGTCACATACTCCAGCTTTCTCCAGTTAAGAAGGACATGTACTCAAGTGTTAGCTCCTCATCTGAAAGCGTGACATTTTTCTAGGGCTGTTTTAATTTATTACAGTATTTAGCATATCCATGGTGCCATGGAAGTTGGTGCCAGGTTATCTCAGTGCCATAGTCTTTGGTATTCAATGTATGGACATGCTCCCCTAACACATGTTTACACATGTGCCAGCTTTCTTCAGGGCCCTGCCCGCGCTCTCTGCCCCTATGTAATCCCACACCATTGACTTCCCAGCTGACTGACTATGATGGGATGACCTGCTTCATTTACATCCTCCCTCCGCAGGGGTGGGAGTGGGGGCTGTTTTAGTTCCCAGGAAGGCCAACCTTGAATGACTCAGATGCAACACTATTTCCCAGTAATAAAAGCCCAGCTCCAGCTGTTGGCCTGAGGGTGGGAGCCTGTCATTTCTCAACAGAGCCTTAAAAAGATGTAGCCCTGTGAAGCTCCAAAACAGAAATGTGCTGCAGGTGTCCTGCAGACCTCTGCTGTCCCCCATCCGCGCTTGGCTTGTCACAGCTCACCGCCTTCCCCATCTTCATTCACTCCAGGGAAAAAAGCCAGGTAATGAAACACCTTCCTTTTAGGATGCCTTGATCTCTAAGGTGCTGGGGAAAATGTCCCCAATCTGGTGGAGTTCTAACTCAGACTTTGTTTTCTACATTGAGAACCATTTCAATAATAGAAAAGCATGAAGCACCACAATGTGTCATTTTCTCCGAAAATAGAAATGACAGAGAAAATGTCCATTGTTGGTGGCCTTGGATGGAACTCAAGCCTCTTAGAGAGGCTCCTGTGGAGGCTGCCTTCCTCCTGCTGGTAAGTGAGGGTTGACGGCTGCCAGGCACATGCAGCTAGGCAAACACTAGGCTGAGGCCTGCAATTCCTGGCTCTTCTCTTTTGTCTGCGGATGTTGCTGTGGGTATCTGGGTGTTCATCTTCCTTCTCCACTGTCCCCATCTCTACATCTGGAGAAAGCTTTTTCCCTTGTTTATGCAAGGCCATTCTGAGCAAGTATCACTCCCCTCGGAATCCTTTCCTGAATAAATGCCACCCATTTCTCAGGAGTCCGAGCTCTCATTTTAGCACTTAGCTCCTGTCTGATGCTGAGAACATTTCCAAATGTTTTCCACTGGGACCAGGTAGTGCTTATTACTCATGTTTCGAAGCCCCCCTCTCGGCATCAGCCTCTTTGCAGCCTGCCTCTGCTGTTGTAAAACAGCCCTCCTGGTGCCACCTAGGCAGTTGCTAAAGCTCACAGCCTCAGGAAGCTTTAGATAGCTTCTTGGATCCCTTTCTGGAAGGTTCCAGGGCCCTCTAGGCCACAGCACTCCGAACCCCACCTGACCAGCCCCTGGCTGCTCCCGTTTCCCACAGTCTGCTCTGACACCGTGAAGCCCCAGCGGCCTCCTTCTCAAGAGAGTCCTAGAAATTAATGATAGTGGTACATTTCACATTGAAATGCTAAAATAGCAATCAGTGGAACTATTTCCCTGATGTGCAGGTCTAAAGCGCTGTGTTGAATCAGAAGCCCTGCTTCAATTCATAAGTTTTTAAGCCAACTCATTAAATCCTTAGGAGCAGCAGTCCTCAGAGACTCCCTTCACACACATGCCCTGCTCATCCTGTCCCAGGCCGGCCCTGTCAGGGATGCTGGTTCTTGTACCTGCCTCGTAACTACCTCTCAGGGATGTGAGAGGCAGCTGCGATAGAGAATATGTATAGAAAGAAAACAAAGGAAAGAAAGGAGAGACTGTTCTCCCTCTCCTCAGAATGCAGGATGAGTCACTTTCCCAAAGGTACACCCCAGGTTCATCCCAAATTTAAAGGCCGCAGGCTCTGGGAGATTTCCCTTGGATGATACCACTATTCTCCATCTTGGCAGTGCTCAGTGACGTGTGGGAAATGGAAGAGAGGCAGGAAAAACCTAGAAATGTGAACATCCGGATAATCTTGAAAGATCCTTTAAAATATACATATATATATATGTATATGTGTGTGTGTAGAACTATAAATTTTATATAATTGAGTGTTGGCCAACTATGAAAGACAATGAAATTGAATTCTTTTTTTGGTAAATTGTACTTTAAGTTCTGGGATACATGTGCAGAATATGCAGATTTGCTACTTAGGTATACACGTGCCATGGTGGTTTGCAGCACCCATCAGCTCGTCATCTACATTAGGTATTTCTCGTAATGCTATCCCTCTCCTATGTCTCACTTCCTGACAGGCCCTGGTGTGTGATATTCCTGTCCCTGTGTCCATGTGTTCTCATTGATCAACTCTCACTTATGAGTGAGAACATGCAGTGTCTGGTTTTCTGTTCCTGTGTTAGTTTGCTGAGAATGATGGTTTCCAGCTTCATCCATGTCCCTGCAAAGGACATGAACTCATCCATTTTTTTGGCTGCATAGTACTCCGTGGTGTGTATGTGCCACATTTTCTTTATCCACTCTATCACTGATGGGCATTTGGATTGTTTTCAAGTTTTTGCTGTTGTAAGTAGTGCTGCAGTAAACATACGTGTGCATGTGTCTTCATAGTAGAATGATTTATAATACTTTGGGTATATACCCAGTAATGGGATTGCTGGGTCAAATGGTATTTCTGGTTCTAGATCCTTGAGGAATCGCCACACTGTCTTCCACAATGGTTGAACTAATTTACATTCCCACCAACAGTGTAAAAGCGTTCCTATTTCTCCACATCCTCTCCAGCATCTGTTGTTTCCTGACTTTTTAATAATCGCCATTCTACTGGTGTGAGATGGTATCTCAGTGTAATTTTGATTTGCATTTCTCTAATGACCAGTGATGAGAGCTTTTTTTCATGTTTGTTGGCCACATAAATGTCTTCCTTTGAGAAGTGTCTGTTCATATCCTTCACCCACTTTTTGATGGGGGGGCGGTTTCTTGTAAATTTAAGTTCCTTATAGATTCTAGATATTAGCCTTTTGTTAGATGGATAGATTGCAAAAATTTTCTCCCATTCTATAGGTTGCCTGTTCACTCTGATGATAGCTTCTTTTGCTGTGCAGAAGCTCTTTTGTTTAATTAGATTCTATCTGTCAATTTTGGCTTTTGTTGCCATTGCTTTTGATATTTTAGTTATGAAGTCTTTGCCCATGCCTGTGTCCTGAATGGTATTGCCTAGGTTTTCTTCTAGGGTTTTTAAGGTTTTAGGTCTTACATTTAAGTCTTTAATTAATCTTGAGTTAATTTTTGTATAAGGTGTAAGGAAGTAGCCCAGTTTCAGTTTTCTGCATATGGCTAGCCAGTTTTCCCAACACCATTTATTAAATAGGGAATCCTTCCCCCATTGCTTGTTTGTGTCAGGTTTGTCAAAGATCAGATGGTTGTAGATGTGTGGTGTGATTTCTGAGGCCTCTGTTCTGTTCCATTGGTCTATATATCTGTTTTGGTACCAGTACCATGCTGTTTTGTTTACTGTAGCCTTGTAGCATAGTTTGAAGTCAGGTAGAGTGATGCCTCCAGCTTTGTTCTTTTTGCTTAGGATTGTCTTGGCTATACAGGCTCTTTTTCGGTTCCATATGAACTTTAAAGTAGTTTTTTTCTAATTCTATGAAGAAAGTCAACAGTAGCTTGGTGGGGATAGCATTGAATCTGTAAATTACTTTGAGCAGTATGGCCATTTTCACGATATTGACTTTTCCTATCCATGAGCATGGAATGTTCTTCCATTTGTTTGTGTACTCTCTTATTTCCTTGAGCAGTGGTTTGTAGTTCTCCTTGAAGATGTCCTTTACCTCCCTTGAAGTTGTATTCTTCTGTATTTTATTCTCTTTGTAGCAATTGTGAGTGGGAGTTCACTCATGATTTGGCTCTCTGTCTATTATTGGTGTATATGAATGCTTGTGATTTTTGCACATTGACTTTGTATCCTGAGACTTTGCTGAAATTGCTTAATCTTTCATTTTAAGCCTTTTCTGCCTCTTATCCCAGCACTTTGGGAGGCCAAGGCAGGTGGATCACAAGGCCAAGATATCAAGACCATCCTGGTTAACATGTTGAAACCCCATCTCTACTAAAAATACGAAAAATTAGCTGGACATGGTGGCGTGTGCCTGTAATCCCAGCTACTCAGGAGGCTGAGGCGGGAGAATTGCCTGAACCCAGGAGGCGGAGGTTGTGGTGAGCCGAGATCGCGCCATTGCACTCCAGCCTGGGTAACGAGAGCGAAACTCCGTCTCAAATAAAAAAAAAAAAAAGGAAAATCCATGTTCTCTGAGAACCAAAGTGATCCATTTGATGTTTCATTTACTTTTATTTCCTCTCTTAATATTGTGGTTGAATCCAACTTTCCTTAGAAATAACATAGTCCCAAAATGATACACAGAAATACAAAGAAGAATAGTAAAGACCCCTGTGTTATTCCACAGTTAGCATCATCATCTCTGGAGAGCTGATAGTCTCTGGGGGATGATTGGGGTAGATGAACCTGTGTTTTGGCACTCTAACTTTCAGTGGACACAAAAGACCAGTTCTGACCTGGAATTCTAGTGTCACATTCAGTGATCCAGTACTTCGGTGGCTCTTAAAATGGTTAAAGACATCTCGCATGCCATGACAATAAACAGTAGCACTTATGAGAGCCCAAACATGAGCTGTAGGGGCAGGCATTTGGTGTACTGGGGTGAGTCCCATTATCTTCCTTTTCTTGCTAGATCAGCCTAAATATTAAGATACTTCTTGGGCGAATTGGAGGCTGAAACCTTTCTCACAATGACGGGATTCTGAACATTCATTCAGTGTGAATTAATAGCAGTTAGGACTTTGTCTTGCAGCCTGGATTCTTTCCTATATGGCCTCCATGCCCTCTTCAAAGGTGACTTCAGAGTAACAGCACGTGATGAGTGGGTATTTGCTGACATGGACCTACTGCATAAAGTTGTTGCTCCAGCTATCAGGATGTCCCTGAAACTTCACCAGGTAAAAATCTATTTTTTAAAAAAAGTATCACTCACTTACTCGGGAGGCTAAGGTGGGAGGATTGCTTGAGCCCAGGAGTTTGAGGCTGTATTGAGCTCTTATTGGACCACTGTGCTCCAACCTGGGTGACAGAGCAAGACCCTGTATCTTGGGGGGAAAAAGTATCAGCCTGAAACTTTAGGGAAAAAAATGGCCTTTGAAAACTATGGTCTCTTTTCTCTGCACAGCACTGTAATTGGGTTTGTTACTTAGGTAACTAGGCATTGAGGCCGTCTAGATGTTCTTGATGTTGGCCACTGGTGATTTGCCCTCAGGAGCTGCCAGGAGGTGGTGATATTCCACTAGAAAGAAAGACAGGTATTGTGCAGAGTCAATGATGTAGCAAAAATGCCCAAGCTGTATCTAAAACTATCTAAAAGTCAGAGTAACCTAAGCCATGAAGCTCTATTCTAGGCACATTCCATGGCTTAGGGCAATGAGATAAAGACATGTCCTCTGTGCCAAGCTCAGGATTTGGAAAAAGGACAGGAGAGAGGTAGATGAGGAAAAGGCTTAGCTTTGGAGGTCACTGGCCAGTTGCCACCTGCACGCTTCCTGGGGGTGAGGTCCTCTGGTCCTTGCCCAGTCCACACCCACACTTCTTCCCACCAGGACCAGTTCACTTGCCCCGACGAGTATGAAGACCCAGTGGTCCTCTACGAGGCCATCCAGTCCTTTGAGAAGAAGGTGGTCATCTGCCACGAGGGTGACCCGGCCTGGCGGGGTGCAGTGCTGTCCAACAAGGAGGAGCTCCTCACCCTGCGGCATGTGGTAGATGAGGGCGCCGATGAGTACAAGGTCCTCATGCTCCACAGAAGCTTCCTGAGCTTCAAGGTGATCAAGGTATGGCAGCCGCATTCTCTGGGTCTCCCATTAGCTCACGTCTCTCTACCTGAGAAGAAACAGAATGGTGATGGGCACTGACACAGGAGTCCCTGTGCCAGCCCCTGTGCCAGAGGAATGGTCTGGGAGGAGCGCTGGCTGGCAAATGGAGCAGGGCATTGGTACCAGGCTGGGCACTATGTTCCCCTGGCAGGATCAGTCTCTACCTCACAGAGCCAGCACACAGGCACAGACTTTGCCAAGAAGACCCACTAGACACACATGGAGGTGAGAGTCAGCATATCGCTTATTTGCAAAGACTTTAATTCTCTAGAATCCACACCTTTCTCCCATAACCCACTTCTGGATCCAAAGGCTTTGCTCCCAATGGCTCCTCTTTTCATATAGTTTCAAATCACTGAGAGAAAACAAAAATGACTTTCTTTGCATTTTCTCTCAGTTTCCCCATGAAGATGGCATCATATCTGTTTTGCAGGACGGCTCTTCTGGCTTGACTGTGAAAAGAGCTTTACACCAACGTTTTATAGTCACAGATACTCAGTCCCAGAGTCCTCTCACCACAGTTAAAAACCAGTAGACTGGGGCTGGGCATGAGCACTTTGGGAGGCTAATCTCAGCACTTTGGGAGGCTGAAGCAGGTGGATCATCTGAGGTCAGGGGTTCAAGACCAGCCTGATCAACATAGAGAAACCCATCTCTACTAAAAATGCAAAATTGGCTGGGCATGGTGGTGCATGCCTGTAATCCCAGCTACTCAGAGGCTGAGGCAGGAGAATTGTTTGAACCTGGCAGAGGTTGCAGTGAGTTGAGATCATGCCATAGCTCTCCAGCCTGGGCAACAAAAGCAAAACTCTGACACACACACACACGCACACACACACACACACACACAGAGAGAGAGAGAGAGAGAGAGAGAGAGAGAGACAGAGAGAGAGAGAGACTAGAAAACACAGGCCATCTGCCTTCCTTCCTGTTCGCTCTCTGACCTGCAGGTTAACAAAGAATGTGTCCGAGGACTTTGGGCCGGGCAGCAGCAGGAGCTCATATTCCTTCGTAACCGCAATCCAGAGCGTGGCAGCATCCAGAACAATAAGCAGGTCCTGCGGAATCTGATTAACTCTTCCTGCGATCAGCCTTTGGGGTACCCTATGTATGTCTCCCCATTAACCACATCCTACCTAGGGACCCACAGGCAGCTGAAGAACGTCTGGGGTGGACCCATCACTTTGGACAGAATTAGGACCTGGTTCTGGACCAAGTGGGTAAGGTAAGTTTTTACAACAAAGGCCTCTATCCAGATGCTGGGGGAGGGCATGTGGGATGCAGGGAGCTCTGTACCTCTGGTTCAAATTTCACTGTCAACTACCATTTTCTCATATGATTAAAACTGCTACTCCCAAGTGGCATGGAACAGATCATTTGTTTCAGCAAGCAGTCTCAGATTATGAATCTATGGGAAATCTCATATGGATGAGAATCTCTTCCCCCACATTTGCACAAGCTGAGAATCTGCTTGAGCTCTTGCCGGGCTGCCAAGGTTATGAGTCTTTAGCAGTAACTGTTCCACATCTGTTAGCAAGAACCGGAAGAACATCCCCAACACATACTTCTCATTCAATAAGTCTTACCTGGGTGTAGTGATCAGTTGGAATGAATTCTAAGTTTTGCCCGAAGACAGAGCTCCTTATCAGGCCCTGGTGCTAAGGGTTCTTATGAAAGGTTGAGACTGAGTCCATTCCTCCTGGTGCAGTCTGTTTATTTATTAGATGCTGAGGTTTGGGAACAACAGCCCCTCTCCCCACCAGCATCCCAGATGTGCTGCTCACCTGGAGCATGGTCTTCGATCCTGATTTAGGCAAGGCCATGGTGGGGTGTTTAGGGGTATTAGAAATGTATTGGTGAGAATCCTCAACGGACTTCTCCCTCCCACAGAATGCGGAAGGATTGCAATGCCCGCCAGCACAGTGGCGGCAACATTGAAGATGTGGATGGAGGAGGGGTCCCGACGACAGGTGGCAACAATGCCCCGGGTGGTGGCAGCCAGGAGAGCAGCGCAGAACATCCCAGAAAAAGTGGCTTCCAGCACGGGGTGTCATCCTGTGAAGGGACACAGAGAACAGGTGGGTGCAGTGGAGGCCTCTGAACTACTGATAAAGTCCTATTTGGTCCCAGTGACCAATGCCCTGAGTTCTGATGTTGTTCTAACCTCTGAAAGCACCTTCTTGCATGGAGACAATAGATGCCAGAAATTTGCAGACTCTTGTAAGTTCTGCTCAGAAAAACAACTCTCCATCTGTTAGATTCAGCTTTTACCATTTATCCATCTGTCCATGACCTTGGCCAGCCATTCATCTGTCTGCCTCTCCAGGGGTTGCTCCATTCCACTCCATCTCTCACTCTCTGACCGTTTGCTGGTGTGCCTTCTGTGTCTGGCCGTGTTGTAGCTACTAACCCATATAGTGTCTGCCTCCTCTGCAGGTGTTGTGGGGCACACAGACAAGCCTTCTGCCTTCCCCCTCCTGCTTCTCACTGATTCTCACTTTCCTTCACTTACACTCAACATTTCAGAGCAGAAGAAAAGAGGGGAAGAAGGGTGCCCACAGACAGGAACCCGGGAGGTGGCTGCAGCCAAGCCTGACTGAGTCTGAAGTTTAAAATCATGCTTAAACTAATACACAAATAGTTATGCTCAGCCAGATGGATGAAGTTCCAAAACTCCACTGGTGGTCTGCGCTGGGGAAGGGGTGGCTGGACTAGAAAAGGAGATCCTGAGGGGTGGCAGAGGATGCACATCCTGGGAACGTGAGAGAGACAGACGCTCTGCCCGGCTCCTGCTGGTCCTTGGCTTTGCCCTCTGAAGCATGTCAGTGGTTTCACCTTTTGGGCTCAGTTCTTCCTGACCATCCAGAAGCGTTTAATAAGCACCTCTGTGCATGCTGCTTCTGTTAGCTCTGCACCAAACCATCCAGAAGCGTTTAATAAGCACCTCTGTGCATGCTGCTTCTGTTAGCTCTGCACCAAATGAGCCAGGAGTTACAGTCCCTGACTCCTGGGAGTGTCAGAGCAAAGAACTGAACAGACAGTAGGATTATGCAAACATGGGCAAGATATATGAGCGAGTGAGAGGCTAGATGTGTAAACCAAAATGTATCTGAGACAGCTTTCAATTAATTTAGAGGTTTATTTTGCCAAGGTTAAAGATGTGCCCAGGAAAAAGAGACACGAGCAACAGAGCCAACTGCGGCTACTTTTTCCAAAGACGGTCTGGGACTTAGGCATTTAAAGGCGAAAGAATGGGCAATAGGGGAAAAAAGCAGGGGTTGGGGGTAGGTGAATGGGGCATTTTGCAACCACTGAGACCAGCCTTTGAGCCTTTGATCGACCTTCGCTGAATCTACATTTTATATATGTGAAAAGAGTGGGTAGAAAAATAGTCAATTGTACGTTCTCCTCCAGCTCTGCAAATGTGCATTTTTAGATAAAGTAAACATAGAATTGAAAGAGTCATGTATGCCTTTGTCCCAGGTAAGCAGATGGGGGACTCCTAGTCCTGTCTTTGTCCTGCATTTGTGAAGATAAGCTGTTAATTGACATTGTCGGGGTGAAACTAAACAGAACTGTTTTAGAGTAAAGATCTTGGGGCCCACAGGAATTTCTTTGCAGGCAAATTATGAGGGAGGCAGTTTTGCGTGTCTCAGTTTCCAGGCTTGGCTTTTTCCTTTGGCATATGAGTTTGGGGAGGTTTTATTTTCCTTTCACAGATGCTAGATAGGTAGATAGAGACTGATTGATAAAGGACAGAAAGGAAGGTAGGTAGGTAGATAGATAGGTTAATAGACAATAATTGGTATCAGCTGCTCAGAATAAAGAAAAAAGATCCCCCCACCCCACCCCACCCACCCATGCTGTTTACTCTGAAGCCCTGCAGGATGCCTGCTGGAGGCCTCCTGTGCAGCTCCCAGGCCTCTCATGTCCCTTTGTTTAGTTAACTTTTCTTATCGCATGAAAAATGTGATTCAAGATCACAGGAGTGGCTTTCTAAATGGGGGAAAATGCAAGGTAGCTTCCAAACGGTGAAATATCTAAGCGTCTGTCATTTGCCAGTACTTCCAGGTAACCTCTGTGAACCAGAAAAAGGCCGGAGTCAGGGGGGTTTGGCGGAGGGTGGGCAAGGTCAGAGACAGGGGTCAGAGGTAGGGGTTACAGAGTCACTTCAAACCTGGTTTCTTGAAGCTTGGCAGAAAAGAAATTGGAGACCAGGTGCAGTGGCGCACGCCCGTAAACCCAGCACTTTAGGAGATCAAGGTGGGAGGATCACTTGAGGTCAGGAGTTCAAGACCTGCCTGGGCAACATGGTGAAACCCTGTCTCTACTAAAAATACAAAACAAAACAAATAGCCAGGCATGGTGGTGGGCACTTGTAATCCCAGCTACTTGGGAGTCTGAAGCAGGAGAACTGCTTGAACGCAGGAGCTGGAGTCGCAGTGAGCTGAAATCAGGCCGCAGCACTCTAGCCTGGGAGGCAGAGCATGATTCCATCTCAAAAAAAGAAATTGGAAACACCTTCTTCCCTTTCTTCCTAGTAAAACAGCACCTGCAACTGGCCTTGCCTGGAAGAGCTGGTGTTCCTTCCCCTCCCTGAGTCCAGACACCTTAGGCAGGGTCGCTGTACTGACAAGATTACAGACAATCACAGCTATCCCTTTTGTGGAAGAGGTTGGAGCAGGATCTTTTCTTTGTTTAGTTGGATTTTTAACTTAAAATTTAATAATCAAACTATACAATCAGCGTATCAGCATAGTTTAAAGCTCAAACAGGACTTCCTAGATTAAAACAAAAATCATGGGCTCCCCCTTCACCCCCCAGCGACACTCCTGATCCCCAGAGGTTACTGCTTCCAGCTCTTGCAGCTGTTTTGTATGTCTTGGGCATCTACCTCCACATATTTAAATGACATGCTTACTCTGGAGCAGGATTCTCTAAGGCCCAAACCAGCTGTTAATTTTTCATGAATGCTTCTTAAAACTGCTCCTGCCAAGGCCACCCCTGGCTTTCTACATTTTACAAGTAAAGGAGCGAGCATGCCTGGTAAAATACCCGACACCCCACATCCCTTAGCTGAACCTGCAGCCTGAGTTTGTCCCAGGCTCTGAGACCAGTTGTTGTCATGCTAGGGGGATGGAGGGTTGGGAGATTCATGAAGCTCTGGGCCAAGCAATGGCTGCTTTGAACTCACCCGCCTTGCTGCCACCTGCTCTTTCCGTGCCCCCAGGTGTATTCACAGCATCCTTGCTGCAGGTGATTATATTTGATACAGTAACAGTTCTCAGGTGCTACTCTACCAACACCATCCTGAGTACTTTCATGAGCAAATTTACTGGGTCTTTACCATGGCATCTTAGAGGTGCAGGTGCTTTCACCCTCCTCATCTTGCAGATGAGGAAACTGATGTATTAGTCCATTTTCACACTGCTATAAATATACTATCTGAGACTGGGTAATTTATAAAGAAAGGAGGTTTAACTGACTCACAGTTCTGCATGGCTGGGGAGACCTCAGGAAACTTACAATTATGGTGGAAGGTGAAGGGGAAGCAAGGCACATCTTACACGGTGGCAGGAGAGAGCAAGAGTGAGGAAGTGCCACACTTTAAAACCACCAGCTCTCATGAGAACTCACTCGCTATCACGAGAATAGCCTGGGGGAACCACCCCAACGATCCAATCACCTCACACTAGGTTCCTCCCTGGACACATGGGGATTACATTTAGAGAAGAGATTTGGGTGGGGTCACAGAGCTAAAACACATTATTCTGCCTCTAGTCCTTCCCAGATCTCATGTCCTTTCACATTTCAAAACCAACCATGCCTTCCCAATCATCCCCCAAAGTTAACTCATTCCAACATTAACTCAAAAGTCAAAGTCCAAAGTCTCATTTGAGGCAAGGCAAGTCCCTTCCACCTATGAGCCTGTAAAATCAAAAACAAGTTAGTTACTTCAAAGATACCATAGGGGTACAAGCATTGGGTAAATGTTCCCATTCCAACTGGAAGGAATTGGTGAAAGCAAAGAGGCCACAGGCCCCATGCAAGTCCAAAATCCAGCTGGGCAGTCATTAAATCTTAAAGCTCCAAAATCTTCTTTGATGCCATGTCTCCCATCCAGGTCACACTGATGTAAGAGGTGGGCTTCCAATGCCTCGAGCAGCTCTGCGCCTGTGACTCTGCAGGGTACAGTCCCTGTGGCTGCTTTCACGGCATGGGATTGAGTGTTTGCGGCTTTTCCAGGAGCACAGTACAAGCTGTTGGTGTATCTACCTTTCTGGGGTCTGGAGGATGGTGGCCCTTTTCTCACAGCTCCACCAGGCAGTACCCCAGTGAGACTCTGGGGGCTCCAACCCCACCTTTCCCTTCCACACCACCCCTAGCAGAGGTTCTCCATGAGAGCTCTGCCCCTGCAGCAGACTTTTGCCTGGACATCAAGCATTTCCATACATCCTCTGAAACCCAAGCAGAGGTTCCTAAAGTTCCACTCTTGTCTTCTGTGCACCCTCAGGGCCTATACCACATGGAACCAGCAAAGGCTTGGAGCTTGCACCCTCTGAAGCAATGGCCCAAGCTGTACCTTGGCCCCTTTTAGCCACACTGGAGTTGGATTGGGACAGGGGAGATGGAACAAGGCCTGCCACCCCCTCCCAACTTCAAAGAAGAAAAAATCCTCTCTCGGTATCCATCTCTCTTGCTATCTTTTTCTCTGGTCTTTTGTGCAGCTCTGACAACTCACAGAATTGTAAATCTCCACAAAGCAAATTACAGGATTGTATTCAAACTTACACCAGTTCACATTGTTCTTCTGTTGAATGATGGCTTCAGCTCAGAATATACCTGTTAGTCTGCTGGGGCTGCCATAACAAAGTGCCGTGGCTCTGGTGGCTTCAACAGCAGGAGCCCACTGTCTGTCAGCTCTGGAAGCTGAAAGTCTGAGAGGCAGGTGTGGGCAGGCTTGGCTCCTCCTGAGGGCTGGAGGGGAATGGGCTCCAGCACCCTTCCCTAGCTTGCAGTGGTTTACTGGCCATCTTCAGCACCCCCCGGCCTGGAGGAGCATCCCTGAGCTCCGGCTTCATCTTCACATCGTGTTCTCCCTAGGTGCTTGTCTGCATCCACACGTCCCCTTTTCATAAGGACGCTGGTCATCTTAGACTCAGGGCCCATTCTACTCCAGTATGACCTCATCTTCACTAATGACATTTACAACAACCTGATTCCAAGTAAGGCCCCACCCTGAGGTCCTAGAGGATAGGGCTTTAACAGTGGAATCTTGGGAGGGAACACCATTCAGCCCAGAAAACCCACACATGCCCCACACACACCATTCCCTTGCAGGCTGGGCCCTATCTGACCTGCTGTCTCTCTGATGCCTTCTCTCAGCCCCCTCCTGCGGGCCTGCATCCCCAGCACACAGCCCCTTGCTGTCCCTCACCAGTGTCCAGCGTTCTCCCCCTCAGGGCCCCGCAGCTGCTGCTTCCTCTGTCTCAAATGTGCCTCTCCCAGGCTTGCAACTCCTTCGCTCACCCATGCAGCCTCCCATCAAATCGCAGCTTATCCAAGAGACCCCCGCCAGCCTTCTGCACGGTACTCCCCTCCTCCTGCCCCACTTTCTACTCCCTCCAATCACTGCCTCTTGCACGTCCCTTGTATGTGCTCAGAATTCCCCATGAGCTGCTCACTGCCCGGCACCTGGGACGGTGTAGCCCACAGTGGACACTCAGCTGGGGAGCCCTGACTTCTGCAGAGCCTGCAACAGGAGCACATATGAAGACCACAGCACCCTATTCCCTGCTCTTCCTACATCCTGCCAGGTGAGGGGCTGCTGGAGTGCACAGGAGCCACCTCATTCACATGCCCCTCTGGGGGTGCACACGCCTGCAAGTAGGCCCAAGGTCCACCCTAGAAGCAGACCCTGAGGAAGAGGCCTGTGCAGGCCCCAAATTGGGGCAGGGAATTCTGGAGTCCTGGGGTCCCAGCATATGGCCAGGCAGCAGTGTGTGGGACCTGGCTGACATGCTCCTGTCATCACAGCTTCCTGGCCCTGGGGGGACAGAGATGGCTGCAGGGGGCACCAAGGGAGACCTCTAAGGTGCTGGGCTGGGTGGCTGCTTAGGTAAGCATGGTCCTGGGCTCAGCAGACAAGGATTGAATGAATGAGTGGATGGTTACCTCTCCTGGCCTCAGCCACTTACACTACAACTTCCCTACAGGGTGAGGTTGCAAGGCCCTCAGGTCTCAGACTTCCAGCTATAGCCAGGTTCTATCACAGCCAAGAGCAGTGGAGCCCAGAGCTGCTGATCCTGTTGGCTCTCCTGAAATGTGCATTATGTCCTTGGTGCCCCAATCCCCCTGCCAGAATCCCTCCAGGATGTGACTCAACTATCTGGAAGGCTTCTCCAGGAGACCCAAGACTGAAGGCTCCTGGTGATGCTTGGTGATAGGGCTCTGAAAAGGGGGGCATTAAAGACAGCTGACAGGCTGAGGGGAGGACCGCACTCATGGTCCCCTTCAGGGTGCTCCCTCACCCTTAGAGCAGCCAGGCTCGAGGATCTTCAGATGCAGCTGAGATCCTCGAGCAGTCCCTATGAGGAAGATAAGCACTGCAGGGCAGTTGCCTGTCCAGACCATTTGGACTAGAGTCCCTGAGGGGGCCCCTTGAGCTATGGGAAGGTGCCAGGCATGAGGCCCAGTGGGGCAGATGTCAGGGGACAGCCCTGCTGCCTGCCCTCCCACCCTGCCACCCTGCAGCCCTGCCGGAGCTGCCCAGACATCTCCACACTCAGCCTCTGCCATGGCAGCTGCCTTCACTGAGGGCTCCTGGGCAAGTCCTGTAAAGCTCATGAGGAACCCCAAGGCCTGCAACATAAGCAAAATGGCCACTCTGGGGAGGTGACCGGGGACAGGGCTGGAGTCCAAACTCGAATTCGAAAGGGGGGAAGGTATATGCATATTTGCTTCACGCTAGCATCTGGGGCCCCAGGAAAGCCTCGGGCAGCAGGAATTCTAGAGACACCCTGAGCATAGCAGGATCTCCTGGAAAAAATCTAGAGAGGTCCAAAATAGGCATGGGAAAGGGATAACTTGCCTACCCCACACTCTTTCTCCTTCTTGTCCCCTGGAAAATGTAAATGTCACCTTCGTTCTACTCCCACTGTATTGGAAGCTGCAGTGGGGCACTTGCCAGCTTCCACTGTGGTTCACAACACTTGCTGCCTCCCCATGGGCGGTAGAAGGTCAGGAGCCACTGTCCTATCTCCATGTCCCTTGGTGGTTAGCAACTCGCCCCACACATAGACTCCTGGGCCTCAGGTTGGAGCCCTTGGCCTTGGAAAAGGAAGTTACGGGCAGGTGTGAACGCCCTGAGGGCTCCCACACCATGGCACCCTTGGCACTTGATGAACAACAGATGCTAGAAGATGCCCGCGGCATAAATGAGAGAGGAGCTGCACCCACAGGCTTGCCTCCTGCACCTGACCATGCCCCTGATTCTGACCTCCTTCATGGATGCAGATGGTGTGGGCATGTTGGTCTCCAGCCCTGACTGGGACTGGGAGCACAGAGCTTTCATTCACTTTAAGACACTGCACCTGAGACCCAGTGTGCAGGAGGCCCCTGGGGTTCCCAGGAGAGCAAGCCCAAGAAGGAGGCTGCCACTGTGGGAGGGGTGGCTCTGCCTGGCTGGGCCACCTCTGCCTGGGACACTTTAGGGAAACTACCTACCTTCCATTCCCAGCAGGCCATCATTCCCTTTGGGGATGTGAGGATAACTGGATTTGATTTCAGTCTCTGGCCTCCTTCTCACCCTCCTCCCAGTTACGTAAAACAACCACGCCCATCAAAGCTGAGCCACACAGCTCCCAGAAAGGAAGCCAGAGACCTGGTTGGCCAATGCAGGGGCATTAGAGGCCATTCTCCAGCTACAGGGAGGACACTCCTGATCCCGGGTCTTCGTACTTGACCTGGAACAAAGGAAAAATCAGCTTCCAATTTTCCGAACCTTTAGCTTGCCCTCCAGTCTACATGGAGGCCCCTTGGGCCCATTGACAGGTGCTTGCCTATGGGTCTCAACCTCTAGTCAAGGCATTGATTAATTTTTTGAAATGCTTCTAATTGCCAAGTTTAAGAAACACCGTACCCACCCTGAACTTTCTGGGACTCACTGGATTTCTAATCAGGCTTTTGGCATCAGGTCAGTTTTTCAGGTTTTTCTCGTGTATCCTTTACTTACATGTTAGTGTGCTGGGTGCTGAGCTTATAGAAGTGATACAGGGGTCCTTTGCTGCAGAAAGGGCACAGGGTGGAGAGCACTGTGCATCAGACAGTGACAACACAGTGTGCTGAGTGCCACTCAAGAGGTGGTTGGGGGCTCTCAGAGTGGAGGACCTGCCTCTCTGGAAAGGGCACAACAGAGACCCTTAGCCAAGTGGCAACGGGTGAGCAGTTTTGAAGGGCGAATTTGAACCAAATTCTAACAAGGGTCTTGTTTCACTCACCAGGTCACCAAGACTCAACTCCCATAACTGGGGACCAACTGCCCCACCCTTCCTTGGTCCCTGCCTCAGTTCTGGCCGGGTATCCCAATCCTGAGCCCTTGCTAATTCAGAGGACTGGGGTCCCTCCTGCCTGAGACCCCACAAGCAGAACTCCTCTCCCCAGGCTGGCCACACTGTGCATCTGCTGCTGTTGGTGCACACAGCACTTTGCACCCAGCTGACAGGCGCCACTTTGCCAGCCTCATCTAGGGCCTGACAACCTGCAACCGTCTTGCTGAGGTAAAAAGTGTATCATTGCTGGAAGGGGAGTTGGCCGAGCAGTGGAGGCTGGTGACCTACTTACTGATAGCAGTTAGGAATTCATAACTAATCCGAATCCCAGATTGGAGAGGGAGGCTGTGTCCTCATATTCCTAAGGAGCTGCACCAGCACCTTTCAGAGAATATCAAAGACAAAGGTATTAAGTGCCACGATAATAAACCAAGGAAGGTGATTTATATATAAGCTATTTCCATTTGGGTTCTAGGGAGGTTTTCCCTAGAAACATTCATAACTTGGTAATACAGTAATTTGCAAAATAAGTTAAATTGTAAAATAATGATCCTGTGTAGCACAATGCATTTAGCATGGTTTGCTTACTTAGTGCTGTTCCATTTGCAAAATTAATTTTTAAAAAAAAAGCAATGAGAAAATCAGAAGCAATGAAGTTGTGTGGCAGGGGAGGGAGTCTTGGTCTTGCACAGACTATAGCAGGCCATTTCCCTTTGACACACAGTGGGTTATTTGTCCCTCTGTTCCTGGAATTCTCTGGGAAGTTCCCCACCAAGTATGGGTGGTCTTCTGTTGAGCATCACAATCACTGACTTGTGGATGAATGTGGACTATTTTTGGACAGTGATCTGCTTTTACGATATAAATCACAAACAGACGTCCGGCCTTGCCAGACGCTGAATAAACTAACAAATCACCATCCCTGTTTTTCATTCTGATTCGTCAGGGTCCCTTTCCTCCTTTTTTCTCTGTAAGAGCAACATATTCAACTACCCAGCCGGGACCCTTCAGGCAGGCCCAGATGCACCCCTCCTGCGGCAGAGGTGGATGGGCCCTGTGCCAGGGGCTGAGCACACTCCTCCCAGGGAGGGCAGCCCCATCCTGTGGAAGCCCACAGCACTGTGGGGTGAGCACTCCATACTCTCAGCACACAGCAGGAGAAAGTGAGATGGGAGCACCAGTGCCCTCTGCAAATGGGCACTCAACCATCACAGCCTCCAAAACTGGCATCGTGGTCAACATGAGGCAGAAAGGCCCCTTCAGCCTAGGCCACAGTGGGGTGGGGTGAGGCTGGAAGAACCCTGGAATCCCCATTGTCACATTTATCGCTAATGAATTGCCTCTCACATGTGTCAGTTCTGGGTTCTCCTGTAGGCAGCCATACCTGCTTCAGAATCACCAGATGCACAATGAATAACTTGGGCATTTGGGGTGAGGTGGAACACAAGGTAATGCATTGGGCGTCCTTTCAGATCCTTATGCCTCAGCCCCCTCTATTTGACTTAATGCCTAATTGTAGCAGCTGCAGGAGACATACATCCCCATGAGGCCATTGGTAGAACTGTGACATCACTAGCTATTCCCATCAAAATAATATTTCAAAATTAGCCCCTCGTGATCATGGATGCTCAGGTTAACACAGTGTTCTAGCCAGCACATTTTTTTTAGGCTGCTTAGACTGCAGTGCTGACCAACACACCACACAGGTGGATCAGGCACAGAAGATCCCGTGAAGCTGGCCTGCTTCCAGAAGCATGGACAGAACCACATCTTTGGGGGTAGTCCAGTCCCTTTTGTCAAAAATGGCCTTGTCTAGACAACTTTCAGCTCATGATTTCCAGACTCTGCTGCGGAGAGGGGCAATATCAGTGACACCCAGTCATCCAGCGGCTCCAACATCGTGATGGGCCCCTTGCCCAGGGCTGCCAGCCAGGCTGGGGTGGCAGGGCCCCTGAGGGGTGAGGCAGTGGGTAAAGGGGCTGGGTGAGAAAAGCATGGGAACTGAGGCCCAGGCCTGGCCATTAGCCTGTGGGCCTGTAAGGAAAGGCTGTCCTGGAAAACAGAGCCCATGGCATGAGCTTCAGCTCTCCTCGCCTTCCTTCTTTCTTCATGGCAAATAAAAATCACAGAACCCTGCATGTTTTCCTTTATCGCTGCTGATCAGATGAGCATAGGAACCACAGCCCTGAGCCAGGATCACATTTGGGTTTACTTCATGAGGCCAAGTTCCACTGCTCTCGTCTTCCTGGTTTGTCTGGACCAAGTGGCTTCTAGGGACGAGGGACTTTTCGGTGCTAGAACCAGGAATGTCTTGGCAAACTGGGCAGATCTGTCACCCTGGCTGCAGCTTCTCACACTGTGTCCCCAACCCTAGCCCCCATCCTTGGGTGCCCTTCAGTTCTCAGGACCTGGAGTTGGCCTGAGGGAGCGGGTGAGGCAGTGATCAAGCTTCTAGCTCTTGTCCCAGCCTTGCAGATGGTACCCTGAGGAAGGTTCCCTGGGCCCAGGCAGAGCAGGCCACCTGCTTCACCACACAGGCATCGATGTTCATGACCCCCCGTTACAACTCTATGTTCTGTTTTCTTTTAAAGGTAGGAGGAAAGGCAGGAGCCAGTCTGTGCAGGCCCACTCAGTGCTAAGCCAAAGGCCGCCCATGCTGAGCTCATCTGGCCCTAACTTAGAGAGCCGCCAGCCATTCCTCCAGACGTCCACCTCTGTGCACGAGCTGGCCCAGAGGCTCTCGGGCAGCCGGCTCTCCCTGCACACCTCGGCCACGTCCCTGCACTCTCAGCCCCCACCCGTCACCACCACAGGTCACCTGAGCGTCCGCGAGCGGGCCGAGGCCCTCATCAGGTCCAGCCTGGGCTCCTCCACCAGCTCCACCCTGAGCTTCCTCTTCGGCAAGAGGAGCTTTTCCAGCGCACTCGTCATTTCTGGACTCTCTGCTGCGGAGGGGGGCAATACCAGTGACACCCAGTCATCCAGCAGCGTCAATATCGTGATGGGCCCCTCGGCCAGGGCTGCCAGCCAGGCCACTCGGGTAAGGGGCTGGGCAGGGCTCCCCAGGATGAGCTTGGGTGGTGGCATGGGCTTCTGGCCTGAGCGTGGTGCCCATCCTTCTGCCTGCAGAACCCCATCCCCTCCTCTATGGGGCTCCCACAATGGCAAAGGACAGTGATTAGACACAAAGTGGCTTAGCTGCTCTAGGAAGCAGACAAGATACACAGCACACGTCCTGTAAATGATAATACCCAGGCAGGCACTGAAAAGAGTCGCCAGATGCAGAGGTTCAGTAGAACTGAGGCCACCAGCCCTGCACCTGGGAGTGAGGGGGAATGCTCTCCATTCATCCATACGGTGGGACTCTTTTCACACGATTTCTGGCTTGAGGGAGAGGAAAGGGTAGCTTTCAATGCTGGAGTTAGATCATCGTCTCTCAGCCAAGATTTAACTTTAAAGCTGCTGAGACAGCCCACTGCTTCTAGGTATTTCAATACTAGACAAGGAGAGTTTTAAGGACGTCACCCAAATAAGCTGTTACTTGTCCAGAATTCCAAGGCAGCTGACATGAAATGAATTCTTCAGCTTCATCAGCGAGAAAAAGGTAAATACCCGGCAGTTCTATGTAACCAGTAGATGGGGAAGATCGATGGTGTCAAGGCAAAACTGGGTCCGATTTGGAGATTTCCCCCACTCCTTTTGAGTGTTCAGGTTTTCCTGCCCATGGCTCAGGCTTTCCATCAAACACCAGAGCTGCAGCAGCTTGGCCTCTGGTTCTGGTGTGGTTATTTGCAGATGGAGAGAGGGGACCGCACCTGAACATTCTTCGTGTCGCCCTCCCTCTCCTTCATGGGAAAAGCTCTCCACACAAGTGCCTTCCTGCCAGGGGAAGCCAAGGCTGGGCTGGCCTCCCTATGAAAAGCCATAGGATTGCAGCCATGGGTGCCATCTTTCATGGAGGAGGAGACTGACGGGCTTTCCTGGACCCCCAGGCCATTCTGGCCAAGAGGAAAGAGCTGGTTACTGCAGGAATTTGACCTACGTTTAGATAACTAAAAGAATAAATCTCCCCTCCCTTTTCTTTATTTCGTCAGTATAAATGCATAAAATATCACCCTTCTCCCTGCCCCAATCTGTGTTAAAGTCAGTCTGTGGGTGCAGTTCTGGGATTCTGTCAAATTCTCCTTCCTGCTCTCCAAAATGGGCAGTTGAGTCATTGGGACCACATGCCCTCAGAATAGAACAGCCTCTGTGTCCTACTGGGGTCAAGCCCGCTGGAACTGAGCATTCATGACAGGGGCTAAGTGTGCATGAAGTCACACTGACCACAACTGGAAATCCAGGCGCACAAACGCCCTTTCCCCCAGGGCCGCTCTTTCCAGCACAGCCAACCAGAAAGGCCGGCATGCAGAGGCCCTGTGTCCCAGATGCAGCATCAGCTGCTGTCCTGTCCTCAGAGGCCACCATGCTGGCCCCCTGTCATTTGACCTGACGTTAGAACTTCACCTCAAGGTTGGGCAGCACCAGCCTTTAGTTCCCATAGCACAGGGTGGGGGGTGCCAATTAAAAGTGGGTAGTGAACATCTGCTGAGCGGTCCACTGCTTTTCTTTCTTCTCTTTGGAAGCACCTCTCCGAGCCGTGTGAGCCCAACGACACCACTGAGCAGGGGCAGGTTCGTGACCCACGTCTGGCTGAGGCTGTGGCGGAGACTCTCAGGGTGGTCTGCAGGAGAGCAAGCCAGGAGGACATGGGCCTGGACGACACAGCCTCCCAGCAAAGTGCGTCAGACGAGCAGTGACAGGCGCACAGCTGGCAGGGGGGAGGGGGGAGGTCGACGCCCCCACAGCTTCCACCTGTGCTGCTCTCCCCAAATCACAACCACCCAACACTGCGATCCATGAGGGGCTCCTCCTGTGGAAAAGGAGAACTGTTCCAAAACACAGAACTTACCTCAGGTTTTTGAATAAAAAACAAAAACACAACTCACATAATGGGGAAACAACGAAGAAGCCAAACTGAAGCTCCTCCCCGAGGCATGGCGCCGCCCAGAGCAACACACCGTGGACGGCACCACACACGCTCCAGAATCTGCAATCTCAAACAAAAGCCATTTACTATCTTAAAACAACTAGAGTAAACAGAGCCAGGAAATGAATGCCCTGAAGAAAATAAGACAACTGCATGCTGTATCATTGGCACTTTATACATTACTGTTACCGTGAAAAAGGAATGAACGGCAGCACATCTGACGCCATCAGCTAGGCAGATGCATTAGGCTTAAATCTAAGTGTCAAGAAAACCCTATTTCTTTATCATATTTATGCAGCTGTTAAGCATAATATGGTGGCAGTTTCACAAGAACCGTGATCATGCATGCAGTCATGTCTCAAGTATTCTGTGAAAAGCCAGGATACGTTTGGATGTGAGTTTAGAAATCAAGTCCATTTGGTGCATGGAAAGCCACCTGAGTCACACGACGCTCCTCACTGTAGTCTAAGCGATTTGTGGGCTGCCAGCGCCCTGTGGGCTTCACAGGGACAAGTGCTTGTTCTCCAAGCCCCGCAACCCACTGTCACAGAACACTAGTGCACACCTTTGTTTTTGAAATTAAAATGTTTATAGTTATTGTTGTGTCCAGTGTTTTGAGTTCTGTTGAAATTTCTCATTTCTAAAAGTATATCTTTTATGGTGAGAATGACATTTGGGTAAATTCTGAGACAACTTTCCCATCTTCAAAACCCACAGGAACCTGTATCCTTGCTGGGGTAGAGGTCCCGAAATGGAGTCCATAGAGTATCACTGGCCTGGTGAACCGCCCCTTTTGAAAAGATCATAGTTAGAAATACTCAATTTCTTTTTTTTTGAGACAGAGTCGCCCCCCATCGCCCAGGCTGGAGTGCAGTGGTGCTATCTCAGCTTACTGCAACCTTTGCCTCCCGGGTGCAGGCGATTCTTCTGCCTCAGCCTCCCAAGTAGCTGGGATTACAGAAACGTACCAACACACCCAGCTAATTTTTGTATTTTTAGTAGAGACTGGGTTTCACCATATTGCCCAGGCTGGTCTCGAACTCCTGACCTCGTGATCCGCCCGCCTCAGCCTCCCAAAGTGCTGGGATTACAGGCCTGAGCCACTGTGCGTGGCCAGAAATATTCAATTTTAAATAGTCACACAAATTTCTTCAGTCTTTAGGATTTGGAAATTTGAGAAGGCTGGGGTAAGGGTATAATAGAGAATCCCTTACCTCTTGGAATAGTAACGCTTTTATAATTTTGTTTTGTAAAATAAGAATCAGCAATTAATAACAGTAAGTGGGCTCTATAATCAGAGACAGGATGCTATTATTTTCAGATCAGCACTCCCTAGAGGTGCAAACTTTAATTTAAATGTAGTTGTGTGTCTAACAGGAAGCTGATAGGGCCTTGCTGCAGTTTTCTAAGGTAGCCAAATTAAACTTGGCTGGTAGATCCTGTAATCCCCTGGGGCAACTTTACAGCCAGGCCCCATGGGCTAAACAGCAGGCCTGGAGCTGTGAGTGTGGCCTCCCCGTGCGGGCGACTCGATGAGTTAGGAAAAGCACAGTGCCTGGCAGCCATCAGCCAGGAGCACGACTGGTCACTCCTCAGGCATTGAGGTAGGAAACACAGAAAGCATTCCACAAAAAGGGGACTCTCCCCAAAGAGCTAGAAACCCAGGCTGGACGGACATGGCTGTGCAGAGGAGAAAGCAAGAGCACCCTGGGCGCTCCTCCATCCCGTTTCTCTGGGGAGGTTCCTGAGGTGCTTCTTCAACTGTTACTCTGTTCATTGCTTATCCCAGTTCATGGGTTCTCAGTGGCATCTTTTGTGGGGAGGAGGGAGAATGAAAGTGACACAGTGTATCTACAACATTAAGGCCACATTAATCAGACAGCGAGTGCAGCGCCATTCTGCACTATGAGTGGGTGTCTCGAGAGTGCAAACTGGGGCGCAGATGCGTACACTCGCATCCGCAGGCAAACGCGCCCACAGAGGGAAGGTGGCAGCGTTGGAGTCACCCTCGGATTCTTGGGGGCTATTTGACCAGCATCAACAATGCAGCCATACCTCTTTTTCTTTTTTACTGTGGTACACAACTTTTATATTTACAACTCATGAACTTGTTATCTGGTCCTTCATCTAGTCAGCTGTGTATCAAAAAGGATTTCCTTCAAAATGTTATATTCTAAGCCCCATTTAGAGGAGGCATCCCTAATTTGACATTTCTTGCTAGAGTTGTTCACATGTTATGCCAGTATATAGCTAAAGAGTTATTTGGACACAGAACAAAAAGGTTTCTCCTCCAAAGATAATATAAAACCCATAGTGCTTGGTTTTATGTGACTTGTCTGGCTATCTTGACATTATTGATTCTAAATTCTGCACTGTGTGCTGAAATCATCTGGCAAGTAGTTTGTTAAAATCATGCGATGCTTCAATTTCTCTTTGCCTACAAAATGTGCAATGCAATGCCTGTTTACTTAGCTCGCCACCTCCAGCCTCATCCACTGTGCTGTTCTGTCCCAAGTCACTATGCTACACAAGCATCCACCATCATTACACACACAGGTGTGATACACCTTCTGTGAATACCAAAACTGGCAGCAAAAGAAAAGAAGTAAGTCTGTTTCACATTTTCCAGGCAACCAGTGTTCCCACCCGCTCCCTGTCTGGGATGATAATCACAGATGGTACTCTATCCATTTAAAAGGCTCACCCCTCTCCCTGCCTGTGCTTACCCTCACTCAGAGGTAAGAAGAAACAACTTTTCAAGTATTGTGTTGTTAAGCGGCTGGTGGTGTGATCTGCTAAGGGGGAAAAGGAAAGAACGATTTAGTAAATCATTCTTCAAATCAGTCCTAATTCATCCCATCCGACCTTGTTACTCTAGCTGAGATTCTTCATACAAGCAATACACGTTAATTCTGTGCTTTTCAAAGTGAATTCCTCCTTGAGACTCACATCTAACCATCTGTTAGATATTTTGCTTTGTTTGAATAGGAGGCATTTCAAACTCAGGTGTAAGAGAATCCCTGACTTCAATCTGCCGTGCCGCCGCCCCGCCGCTCCCCACCCCCCACCATCCCACCAGAGCTCCTCACCTCAGCCGTGACACCCACAGGGAGGCAGGACTCAGCTCTGCTCCTCTCATCCTGGCTGCGTGGAGGGGACGGTCATGTGGAGCTCTGCCACGACACCTCTTCTTCAGATCTCAGCATGACACCGTTCTACAGGCCGTGCGCATTGCCCCTGAGTTCTAGTTATTTGTGAATTCATCTTATCCATCATTAAATCTCATTGTTTTACAATACAGGGATTGCATCTGACATCTCCATACTGCTCCATGATCATTCAGTTTGACTAATACAATAATCATTTCAGGACCTCGCCACAGGAGACACTAAACGTTCTTTGGATTCACGGCAGTTTATCACGGCTAAATGTGAACTCTGAGGTCTGGAGGCATATAATGCACTAAAAATGCTAAAGCGCAAGAAGAACGCAGCAGGGAGTGATGAAAGAGTGAACTCTGGAGCCAGGTAGCTGTGGGCTCAAATCCCCTTTCTCACCACTATCACCGTGCTCTTGAATGAAAACTCCAACCTTGTCTCTTTACCATTAAAGAGAAAGTGTGCAGAAGCTGCCACAGCCCCAAGTGCTAGGGGCTGAATCTGTTCCACAGGAGTGGATACTTTCGAGTAGGCAGTGACACCCCCACCCCACATAAGCACAACTGCCTTCAGCAATAAGCCCTTCCGACTGGCGCTTTAGCTTTGAAATAACCATCACCAGCCAAGACAACGACCGAAATACTGAGCTCCTAGAAAGACGCACAAGAAGGAACATGGCCCTTGGTATTTCAGATGCATGAGGGGCGCTTGTAAATGCAGAACGCCCTCCTGGAGGTGCCAGGAAAGGCTCCGCCTCAGTGGGGTCTCACCCCAGCTGGGGCAGACCAGCTCCACCAGGCCTGGGTGTACACTGATGACATTTCCTAGCCTATCTCCCTCTTTCGTAGTTCTCCTGAGGGCTGTGCTACTTTCACAGATTCGTGGCCAGGATCAGGTTCCCAGGCCTTTGTGGAAAGGCTCTACCCATCTCAGAGGCCGTGCCCCTCCTAGCCCATTGAGGCATGTAGCCCACACCAGTATTCAGTAACCCTCTTGTCCCAGTGATGGTGGCTGGAAGTCACAGCCAGTCTGCCAGACGTCCTGAGCTTGGAATTCAGTCTCCTTGAACAGCCAGGCCAGGCACAGACAGAGAAAGGAGAGGCCCACTTCCTCCACCTGGGCAAGTGGCCCTTTTTGAGGGATTAGTTCATGATCTATTAGGCCTTCCTGTTGTGGTCCCTCCAAGGCTAGGCAAGTCCAAGTCAAGCTTCACAAAGCTACCTTGGAAGAAAAGCCCTGAGGAGAGAGACACTGAAGTAAGAGCCAGTCCTGGGCTGCGCACCATTCAGTGTTGATGCGAGCACTTCCCGCCGCATTCACTGTGTCCCAGTGCCCGGCCCAGGGTGCCTCACCCCTGCATGCCCGACTTACCCACAGTTAGGGAGAAGGCACACTGCCACTTAGGCCAGTGAATCTGTAGTCAATGCTAACTGTTAAAAGAAATCCTGGAAATTCATAGATATTCACCAAAATGACCTAAAAAAACTGAACTCTTTATCACTCCAGTACCATCCACCACCTGGGGGGGGTTTTATCCTCTATGAGTGCTGGGGTTTCAGGGGTCTTTAACCTTATATTTACAGTACCCCTGCTATGGACTGAACCCTTCATTTCTACACCATTATTCTTGATAAGCCCAGCCCCGGCACTGGGTACGCTCCACAGTTGTGTGGGGTGGCTGAAGGTTTCCTTCCGTGGTGTGGGATCACTCTCCTGAGATGACAGCCACTCCTTGCTTTTCTGGAAGGGGAACTAGGCATAGAAAGATTCAAAATTGCTTCCATGTTAACTTGGGCAGAGCAGTGCTCTTATGCAAACCCGTGAGCCTGAGCTCTTGTCGTTTGGCGGGCTGAATATCAGGGTCTATCAACCCTTCTAAAGGATGTGTGTTCCTTCCACACAATGCCTCCTGTCTGTAGCCATCAGGTTTATTTTTACATTTATTAAGCAATAAGCAAACAAGCAGAGTTGGGGGAGATGACCTAAAATGATTTTCTTTTGGAATAATTTTTTTTTAAAAATCGAATAACTGTTATCACTTTAAGTTGCATGAGACTGAAGCTGCACCTGGAGAGGAATTTAATTTTCATGACATGCAAAACTGATTAGGCAGTGAACGCCTTCCTCCCCCTTCCCCTGAACACATTTACAAACTTCGATGGGGGCAAATTCCATCTAATACTCTGAAAACTATTTCTCATCTCATAATTTACCCAAATCATGTGCATGACTGCAAGAGGAAATAAACAGAAATCTTTAAGCATAAATAAGCCACAACAGATTGTTAATCTTGAATGGACAATCCAGCATTAAGGCTAATTTGATCTTTTAAACATTTTGTGGAAAACAGCTGTTGAGTTTTCTCTGGAAAAGCCCACAAGGTTCCATAACCCCAAAGGCATACAGCCTGGACAGGCAGGGCTCCATCGGGCTCCTCGTGAACTGGGCACTCCTTCACAGGCAGAAAAGCAGAATGTGTCTTCACTTCCTGCTGCTCTGCACACACGTCACGATATCTGGCAGAAGGTGGTTTCTGTTTTCCTTGGTGACCTGAGGAAAGAAGTGAGAAACAGGCTTCAGAGTTCCTTTCCTCTTCTTCAATCTTGTGCTGGGTAACTCTAAAAGAAAAGCCTGGAAGGCTGGGAGAGGGTGTGGCATGTTTTGTGCCCCAGCGAGGAGGCCTAACTCTTCAGAAGCACTCAGAAACAGGACAGGTGTCACTGAGTCCCAACATCAGCTTCTACAAAGTGACAGTTCAAAAAGTGAAAGTAGGTTTGGATCCCAGACTGATTTGAGCCAACCATGGGGAGAGCTGTGAACTGAGCCCTGCGAGGCACACCGCGACAGACGATGGGAATGCAGGACGGGGCAGGACGCCTGAGCATGACCTGACCTGATCAGAAGGAACTGAACTGTCAGAGTGAAGTAAGGAGAAGCACCTGTGAGCCAGCTGGGCTCAAAAGAGCAGCCAGCACAGCAGCAGTGAAGCACCCAGAATTCTGTGATGCTCGGTCATCTACTCACCTCTCCACAAACTTCAAGGGCTCATTTGAAAGATGGGGAAGTGAAAGAGCCAGAGAAGTGAAGGTGCCTCCATACAGACTGTGACTCAGGCCCCCTGACTGCAGTGTGTGTTCTCCATCACTCACACCATTACAAAAACAAAAAAAGCAACAAAGAGTTCACCCAAGCTTTGCCCAATGATCTGCTGTTTATTTTTCTTTTACTACCACGTCATCCCAAGTGCCCCAGGGTGAAGGCCATCTCTGCTCCTATCACGGTGCCTTCCTGCTTGGCCCATATAATACCCATCCACTCAACATAAGCTGATGGGGTGGAAGGGCAAGCAGGAGTCAGGCCCAGAGACGCAAATAGAGAAGTGCCACAGGTAAGGACCCTGATTCATGGAGCTCTCAGACCAGGACAGGACAGGCATGAACAAGGGCAATGAAGGAGTCTGAGGGGGGCAGGCAGGAACAGGGTCATATGTGGGGGTCAGGGGCAGGAAAAGTTTCCAGGGGTCCTTATGCCTGGATGTAATTTCAACAGGTGAACCATGGAGAAGGAGCTGAGCTGAGATTCCTGGTAAGAGAGGGGAGTGCATCTGGAAGCCTTCTGTGGTTCAGGGTGTTGTATCTGAAGAGGGGGCTTGGCACGCAGTAGGTATCAATATATATCTGAGGAGGAGATGCAGAGCGAGCAGACCTCGTCAGTTGTTTCCTGGCACCTGCTCACGCTTCTTGGAAGAGTGCTCTGATTGTCTCTGGTAGACTGCACGGTCTAGGAAACTTGCCCCCAGCCAATGAGTGGGCAAGCCAGACCCTGGTGACTTCTCTGAGATCTGCACCCCAAGAGGAGTGAGTTTATGCAGCACCTGAAGCTGACACCCATTTCTACTAGTCCTGGCTGTCAATCCCGGGACAGCTCTGGATCCACTTGAACGAGGGCAGTCAGCTTTTCCTTTGGCTTCAAGGGATACCTCCAAAGCCTCCAAGGCTTTTTGTTGCTGTTTTCACTTAAATTAGCCAAAGTCCATCCCTGTTGTTTGCAATCAAGGAATCCACCTGAGGTAGAAAGGGGACAGCACAGGTGGGCACCTCGGGACTCTTTTCTTCCACTCTGAGTTCAGCATGGATTACAGTAGCTTCTGCCTCCAGCCAGACTCTGTGAGAGTGGACTGTGATCCACAGCTGGAGAATTTTCTCTGGTCTCTTATTATACAGTATGGTGACCATAGAGTAAATAACCTAGTGCTGTACATTTAAAGACAGCTAGAGGAGAAGATTTTGAATGTCATCACCATAAAATATGATTATTTAAAGTGACAGATATGGAAATTACCCTGATGTGATCATTATACAATGTATATATGCACTGACACATCACGCTGTACCCCAAAAATATGTACAATTTTTAAATCAATTACAAATTAAAAAGTAATTTAAAAGTTAATGAGCAGAATGCAAACACTCCAGTATTAACATTTTGATACTCCCTTTGATTTCCCTAAGATTATTTCTGAAAATTATGCAGTAACATGTTGCTGGGAACCCCTCTACAGTATTCAGTTACGACATTCCCTGTATGAGGAAGACACTCCCAAATGCAAGAACAAAAATCACGGCACCTGCCAAACTCAGCAGTCTTTGCCGTACGTGAAATTCTAGTCTACTTTTTACTCAACAGCCAGAATTTTGGCTGCAGAAAGTGTTTCCTGAGAGGCTAATTCGAAGAGGGAACTGGGAGCTGGGAACAGGAGAAGGAAATAAAGAAGACTGCAGGAAGAAAAAGTAACCCCAACCATTCTTTCTGTGGGCATTGGAGTCTTAAGAGAAAGGAAGCTGACTGGACCTGAACCCCGGCCCCTGCCCAGTGGCTGTAGGGGGCCCATGGTAAGAATTTATCCTGGGCACAGTGAAGACAAGACTGTGAGCTCCATGGGATCAGAGGCCACATCTCATCTATCCTGTGACCTCCAGATCCAATCCCTTGCTTATTAGGAATGTTGGGGGCCCTTCCGCAGTTTCAAGGAAATACATGTGGTTTTGTTTTGCCTTCTTGCACGTAGTTATATACTAAGAGGCATTTCTTCCCCTGCCTGTTCCATCCGTGTTTTCAGGTTTGGAGCTGTTAAAGTCAGAACATAAGCAGGACCTGGTATCTGGTATTACATCTGTACCCAGAAGATCAGTCAAGTACTGTCTCTCACAGTACCTAGACCAACCAGATGGAAAGACAGCCTGGCAATATCATCAACCCAACTTCTTATTTAAAAACTCAAGAAGTGGGAAGGGGAGACTGAGCAGGGCATACAGACACAGGTCATATTAAACAAGCTGGAAGGCAGTGAGAGAGCACTCAAATAGCCTGGAAGATCAGATAATATCCACTCACTGGCCAAGAACAAGTGCATCCCATGGTGTAAACAAGAGACTTAATCATTCTCTGAAGCTGCCGGCTGAAAAAGATCTAAAGGTGTTGATCACATTGCCAATGTTATAACATTTACTGGAAGGCAGCAAAATCAATCAATGACACACTCACTGGGATACAATGGGATAAAACTCAATGGAATACAATGGTAATAACCTCTGAGTTCTGAAAAACAAATTATTGAAGGACCCATACGTCAACTGCTATGGTTTGAATATGTCCCCCAAAGTTCATGTGTTGGAAACTTAACCCTCATGCAAATAGAGGTGGGACCTTTAAGAGGTGATTAGGCCATGAGGGCCGTCCCCATGAATGGATTCATGCCATTATAGTGGGAATGAGTGAGTTATGGCAGGACTGGGTTACTGATAAAATGATGTTTGGTTCTCCCTCTTTTGTTCACTGCTAAAACTCCAGGGATAGAACAGTACCTAATATACAATGGGTGCTCAGTATTTACTGAATAGATGAATGAAAATATTCCATAGCCAATTTCCTCTGCTGATGCTTTACTAGATAATGGGAGGTGCCAAAGATTTTTTCAGTGAGATTTTATTTTCCTTATCAGGCACTGTTCTTTCTTTTCTTTTTTTTTTTCAGCTATTTTTTTTAACACATCAGAGAATGTTATCGTTTTGCTTCAACTGTCAAACATAATTCTTGAAAACTCAACAGAAGAAAAGCCCACTATACTCACTCAGTTTTACCCTTTCCTTTGTTGTTTTTTCCTTCCTGACGTTTCTGGACTCCTTTTACCATTTCCTTTCTGATAGCAGAACTTCCTCTGGCCATTCTTTTAGAGTGGTCTACGACAACAAATTCTCTTAGTTTTCCTTCATCTGTGAAGGTCTTGTAGAATTATGAGTTGACAGTTGTTTCAACACTAGAAAATGTACCACCTCCTTCTGGCCTTCATGGTTTCTGCTGAGAAATCTGCTGTCACTCATTGTTTTTATTCCAGAGGTAAGGGGCTGCTTTCCCTTCACTGCTTTCAAGACTTTTAATTTTCAGAAGTTTGACTATTGTATGTCTTTGCCTGAATTTGAGTTTATCCTTTTGAGGTTCACTGAAAATGTATGTTTATGTATTTTGCCACATCTGACAAAAATGCAGCCATTACTTCTTCCAACACTTTTTCAGCCCCACACTCCTCTCCTGGTACTACAATGACATGGATGTCACATCTTTTGTTATAGTCCCACAGGTCCCAGAAACTCTGTTCATTTCTCTGTCAGGTAGTTTCTGTTGTTCTACCTTCAAGTTTATGGATGGTTTTCTTCTGTCATCTCTATTCTGATGAGCCTATTCAGTGACTTTTTAATTTCACTATTGTATTTTATAGTTCTAAAATTTTCATTTGATTCTTCCGTCTTCTAGATTTTTGCTGAAACTTTCCAGTTCTTTGCCGAGATCATTCTTCATTTGTTTCATGTGTGTCTATAATTTTAGAAAGCATTTTTATGGTGGTGGTTTTCAAATCCTTGCCCTATAATTCCACTGTCTGAGTCACCTGGCTGTTGAGATCCGCTGATTGCCTTTTCTCCCTCAAGTTTAGGTACTCCTGATTCTTGGCATGACAAATGATTTTCAGTTGTGTCTGCTGTGTTGTTCCTTTGGTCCTTAGGTTCCTAGCCAATCTGCCTTTTTCTCTTCACCTTTCAGGTCTTCTTATGCTTTGCTCTTCACCAAGGTTTTTGGCTGCAATTAGCAGGAAAAATAAACATGGTGTGTCTATTCCGTCTTGTCTAAAACTGGAAGTGTTCTTAGGTGTTTTTGGAAAATACTCTGTTCGCCCAACATTATGAAGAAGAGTAAGTCTAGATAATATTACTAATTTGTGTGGTATATTTCCCCCATATCATGAGTTCAGTCTCATTTTCACACTATGCATGTTCAGTTGGGAGCAAGGGAAGGCTGCCTATGACCCCTTTTCATTGCTCATCTTCTTATCTGGAATGTTCTTTCTTCTTTTTCCCATTTCTTCCTTCAAGAACCCACTCAAGAACCACTTCCTCTGGACACCTCTCCCACCGCCACTGCTCATTCATCTCTCCCTCCCCTGCCCCGAGATTTCTATTGCCCCATGGTCTATTTTTCTTGAGGCCAGAGATCATGCCTCACATGTGCCTAAACCACAGACTAAGTGCTGAATGTGAAGAACACTCTCAAAACTGGATTTGGATACTTTACTGCATAGGAGCAATGGAAAGAACTCACAACTACGTCTAAGCCAACTCCTAAATTTGCAGATAAAGAAAATGAGGTTCTTGGCCAGGCACAGTGGCTCACGCCTGTAATCCCAACATTTGAGAGGCTGCGGCAGGCAGATTGTTTTAGCTCACGAGTTTGAGATCACCCTGGGCGGCATGGTGAAACCCCATCTCTCCAAAAAAATGCAAAAAAATGAGCCAGGTGTGGTGGCACATGACTATAGTCCCAGCTTCTTGGGAGGCTGAGGTGGAGGAAGGCTTGAGCCTGGGAGGTGGAGGATGCAGTGAACCAAGAGCATGCCACTACACTCCAGCCCGGGCAACAGACCCTGACCTTGTCTCTCTCAAAAAAATAAAAAAAGAAAGAAAATGAGGTTCTTGATTTATAAAACTGGAACAGGCCAGGCACAGTGGCTTTCACCTGTAATTCCAGCACAGATTATTCTGGGCAACAGAGCAAGACTCTGCCCACCCTCTCCCAAAATAATTAAGTTAAATAAAAAATAAAATAAAACTGGAACAGAGGAACCATACAAACTCAAACAACAAAAAATAACAGGGTATGCCAGTCCCTATCTCTTACATAATTAACTCCAAGCTAATCATTGTATTTACAGATCATTAGACGCAATGATTACCTTGCCTGGAGAATAATTTTGAGTCTGAGAGAGAAAGAAATGTAGTATGAGCTAAAGACACAAAGTTTATTTCTGGGCATCACAGTCAGCTCCCTTCAATCCTTCCTTAGGACTTTTAGATTAGATTAGTTTGCAGAGCTAGCCAATCCTTGGAGCCTAACATTAGCAATTTCCCAGTCTTCCAGCCTAGAAGCTCTCTGACTTGAAAACTAATTTTTTTTTCATGATCTTTCACTATTCATTGCCTCTATTTCCATAGAAACTCTATAATCACAAACAAAACCTCTAATGTGGAGGCCACGTTATGTAAGGGAAGACAATATAAAACTCTGAAGAACCCCACAAACTTTTCAGGGCTCTCAAATGTCACTTCCTTGAAGAGACCTTCCCTGATCACCTTTGCTACTCCTGCCCCCAACTACCACACTGCCTGGTTTCTTTACTTTTGCCTTTATCAGTATCTGCTATATTTGTCTGTTCACATTTTTGGTATCCAGCTCCTCCACTAGAATGTAAGCTTCATGAGAGCAGGGACTTGGTCAGTCTCGTTCACCACAGTATCCCAAGACTTTGAACGACACCTAGCATACAGTAGGTGCTCAATCACAATTGACCAAATGAATGAATAAACAAATCAATGAAGGAGTGCACACATTTTTGCAAGTCTGGCTGGTCTAACCCTAATGGCTGTTTACCACCACACTCCAGAATACTTTGGTGGAAATCAAAACCATATAGATATTGCCACTGGGGCCAGTGGGCCAAGGTAACATTTTACTCAGTGATTAAAATGATCATGATATAAGGTGCTCACAGGTACTCTCTCCACTCCCCAATAGGAGGGGTCCTGCTTGCCTGACTCATTCACTTGGCACTTGCAGGGCCAGGGAGCTTTTAAACTGAGGAGGGGGAGTGGGGTGTGTAAGCAGAGCTCAGCCAAAAGCACAGCTATCACTGACTCAAAGAAACTAAGGGCAGGGGCTGGGGAGAGACCATATCTGACTAAGAGGAAAACAGACAGACAATGTGGAAAGAAAGGCAAGTATTTAGACAAAGTGTCAGCAATGCCACGAGTCCCTTATGATCGGCTCAGATGCTGCCACTGGCTGACGAGCCCCAGCCCCTCATCTCTCACATGTGGTCGACGGCAGTGCTCCTCAAAGTGCGGGGGACCTAAAAACCATGTGAGAACTTGCCAAAACACAGATCATGGGCCATCCCACACAGTTTGATCCCTTGGACCAGGGCAAGGCCCCCTCCCAGGTGACGCCCATGCTGCCATTCTGCAAGCCTCACAGTGAGTAGCAGACCCTCCGGCTGCACTGGCTAATGCAGCAGCCACATGAGGCCACAGAGCACCTCAGATGTGGCCAATGTGACTGAGAAACTGACTGTCTAATTCAATTTAAATTTGATTATTTATATGATTAAATAAATAATTCAATTTAAATTTGATTAAATTTCCTAAACATACATAGCCAAATGTGGCTAGTTGCTACTGCTCTGAGCAATGCGGATAGTAATTTCTCTCACTATGGGAAGTTCGACTGGACAGTACTGTTCTTCAGCATCTGGAGGCTGTGCCTCTTCTCCCCGTAAGCAGAAGTAGGTCAGGTTTAAAAGAGAAACCTTTAAAACACACTCCCGTTCTCTCTCCCTCTTTTTCTTCCTCTCCACTCCTTTTTTCTTTCTTAAAAAAAAAAAAAAAAAGAGAGAGAGAGAGATTATCACTATTTCCAGATTAAAATAAAAATAAAACAAAACAAAAAATATTTGCCTCTGTATCCCAACCTGACCTATCAATCTGAGAAGAGTTAGAACAAGCACCTTAGATCAGACAGTTCTGATGCCAGAGAGGTCCTGGTGTCTGGTGGGAGAGATGGAAGTAAAAAACAGCCCCAACAGCTGAGACCGTCAGGAGGCTCCCCCATAAGCAAGTTTATTTTTTCATCAAGTAGAGGTATAACTTAAGTTCTACACATTTCTAGAAAATTAGACTCACCTATATTTCAGCATGGGAGGGAAAATATGTTAACTCAAAACCAACAATGTATTTTAGAGCCATCTGCTATTTGAGATCATCTGCTCCATTTCTACAGGTCATGGAGGCCTGGCTGTACTCACATTAAACACCTTCACGTCATTTCTGTTTCTGATTTCTTCTACAAGGGCCAGTGGCTTTCCTTTAGGAACTGGGATTGTGCCAAGGATTACAGTCCCCGGGATAGACAGTGTCTGACGAACAGCTTGAATGAACGGCTGACTGAAGAGTTCCATCTTCCCAATCTCATCGATGATGCACACTCTTTGCCCTGGGCCACTGTTGGAGTTGGCCTAAAAATGACAAAGACATTCACGGGGACACCAGAGTCACATTAATAAAAGGGGCCATGGGTCCCACTCCCCAATCACTCACCAACAAGGTAAAAAAGACAGAAACCTTTTCACTGATTTTAAAAAGTGACATACCATCCCACAGACCACCCCTGGTACTGTGCAGGAGGGGACTGCACAAGGGTGTGTGTCCCAGGAGCTGGGAATCAACAGGACTCTCGGAGGCTGGCCACCATGCCTGCTACAAGAGGGATTTTCAAGGAAGTAATAGGTCATGAGAAAAAGAATCTGAGGTCTAAAGCATGCAATCATATTTACTTTTTTCCCCCTTTAGCCAAGACTCGTTTCCTTTTAATTTTCACTTTTTTCCATCAACGCTTATGGACCAATTATGAAATACACAAGCAGCTGCCTATAGCAGTTATGTCCTCCCCAGCACGCAGGGAATTTGATATGGCTCAAAATGGAAAAAAGAGGCCATTATTATCAATAAGGGCTCCAAAACTTGCTTTCTCATTTCTTTTAAACCTGAGGTATTTAGGTGCCACTTAATTTCTGGCTGCATATATATAAAGCTTGGTCTGTGTCTTGGACTCCCTCTGTCGAATCACTTGCTCTGGGGGAAGAGAGGTACTATGCTGTGAGGATACTCAGGCAGCTGACACTGAGGTCCACATCATGAGGCACTGAGGCCTCGTGCTGACAGCCAAGAGGAACTGGGCCTGCCAGCAACCACATGAACAAGCTTAGAGGCAAGGCCCTCCCAGTCAAGCCTCAGATGACCATAGCCCCAGACAACAGCTTGACTGCAACCTCAGAGCCCCACCCAACAGCAGGACTACAACTCAGAGCCCCACCCAGCAGCTGGACTGCAACTGCAGAGCCCCACCCAGCAGCTGGACTGCAACTTCAGAGCCCCACTCAACAGCTGGACTGCAACCTCAGAGCCCCACTCAACAGCTGGACTGCAACCTCAGAGCCCCACTCAACAGCTGGACTGCAACCTCAGAGCCCCATCCAACAGCTGGACTGCAACCTCAGAGCCCCACTCAACAGCTGGTCTGCAACCTCAGAGCCCCACTCAACAGCTGGTCTGCAACCTCAGAGCCCCATCCAACAGCTGGACTGCAACCTCAGAGCCCCACCCAACAGCTGGACTGCAACCTCAGAGCCCCACCCAGCAGCTGGACTGCAACCTCAGAGCCCCACCCAACAGCTGGACTACAACTCAGAGCCCCACCCAACAGTTGGACTGCAACCTCAGAGCCCCACCCAACAGCTGAATTGCAACTCAGAACCCCACCCAACAGCTGAACTACAACTCAGAGCCCCACCCAACAGCTGAACTACAACTCAGAGCGCCACCCAACAGCTGAACTACAACTCAGAGCCCCACCCAACAGCTGAACTACAACTCAGAGCGCCACCCAACAGCTGAACTACAACTCAGAGCGCCACCCAGCAGCTGGACTGCAACCTCAGAGCGCCACCCAACAGCTGAACTACAACTCAGAGCCCCACCCAACAGCTGAACTACAACTCAGAGCGCCACCCAACAGCTGGACTGCAACTCAGAGCCCCACCCAACAGCTGAACTACAACTCAGAGCCCCACCCAACAGCTGAACTACAACTCAGAGCGCCACCCAACAGCTGGACTGCAACCTCAGAGCGCCACCCAACAGCTGAACTATAACTCAGAGCCCCACCCAGCAGCTGGACTGCAACCTCAGAGCCCCACCCAGCAGCTGAACTACAACTCAGAGCGCCACCCAGCAGCTGGACTGCAACCTCAGAGCCCCAGCTAAGCTGTACCTGGATTCTTGATCCTCAGATACTGTGTACAATAATGTGTTTGTTGTTTTAAGCTGCTAAATTTTGAGATAACTTGTTCCATAGCCACTATAACCAATACACATGTCCTCTACAGAAAGCCTTCCTAGAGAAAGCTAGCTGATAGGACTCTGGTTGATTCTACCATGGGAGGGACACAATAGAACATGTAATAAACACCTCAACAAATGGTGAATGGCAAAAACACCTTACATGTTTGTATACACAATTATTTTGAAAACTGTATGTAAAGCTGATTTACAAAGTACTCTTCACTACAGTTCTAACTCCTTAAATAATGACAGTAATACAGTCCCAGAGGGCATGCCTGAGTTAAAGTGGATTGTGTTCAAATTCCAAAAGCCAAATCAGCATATGGTACAGTGTGGCCGGTGGTAGGGATCAGTGGCAGCCAGGGCAGCCAGTGACAGACGGGGCTGCGGACCTGGATCCTAAAGGCCTTTGATGGCACACCCAGGGGTGGGAATTTTCTCCCATGGCTGAAAGAGTTTAAGCCAAGGAGGCTCTCAAGTTGTGCTAGAAAGACTGCTGGCTGTGGACTCAGGAACACATGTTAGACTTCTTTTGAATAGACAATATAAGATGGTGGGTGTCTAAACCCCATTTGTGACGGTACAGAAGCAGCAGCACACAGAAGCAGTGGAGAAGCTTTTAGGTAAGCAGTACTCTATTTTCCTACTGCATATTGTACACTTATGAAATATTTTTCCACTCATTTTATTAGCTAAGAGATCAACAAGGAGTCTATTATAATCACCCAAAAGAGGTCTGAACAATCTCCACACTTCTGTGTTTCTGACACGCTTCGTTTTTACCTCTCGGTTAAGTTGATCTGTACACATGCCTGGTCTCCCCACTTAGGGCAGGTACATGGTTGTCCTCATCTGCATCCTTCCTGGGGAACTTACCAATGTCCCAGAGCTGAGAAGTGGGGAGCTGAAGGGGCAATGTCACCCTCCACTAGTGGGGTCGGGGAGAAGGGCAGAGCATCTATGAAGTAAGTCACTACTTATTTCAAGTTTTTCCTCCAAAAACAAAAGCCAAATTTGGAAGAAATAAAACAGCTATCAACCATCTGTCTATGATAATAAAAAAAGACCACTGCACAGAAGGTTTCTGCCCCCCTGGGAGCATGCCACTCCAACTGACCTCACTGTTCCCGAGTGCTGTGGACATTTCGCTGACCCCAGAGATGATAAGTAATTGTGGATGTCATCCCTCTGGAGGCTATCATCTAAAAGCCAAATAAAACCTACTCTGGCACCTCAAAGTGACACTTCTGGAAGGTGCCGAATCAGACAGGAAGTGATATGAAAGAATGTGCGTACACAGGCACATGTATTTATTTGACTGTATACATGAGGGTAGTAAAATGCACGTGGCCACATTTATATAAACAGGTACCGTTAAAAAGTGCATGGCTCTTCAACAACCAGCCTTCCTGCAATTCTCTAGAACATTCACCAGTGAAAGCTCACCAACATTCATTTAAGTTTCAGCACAAAAATATTTGAACACACATGCATACATTACCTTCTACCAATTGGAAATCCTCATTTTAGAACCTTAGCTTACATAAAATCCTCATTCTGTCCAGATTTAGGGAATTTTATAATTCAGAAACTTCAGGAATCTCAAAAATAAGTCTGTGATTTTTAATTAAAAATGCAAGTTATTCATATTCAATTGAGAGAAAGATGTCAGATGCTGAGTTACTCTGAAGCCTGTAGATACTCAGCTTGCTTTTCTAAACAGCACATGATCATATACTCAAGGTCTTAAAAAAGGAACCACTGTAATGTTTAATATGGTTTTATTTCTATATAAATTCAAGCAACTGTAGAGGGAAACAGAGAAATAAGTAAGTAACCAAACACCCGCTTTACACTGTTCTAAACTGACAGAGACAGACTTAGAGCACTAGGGACCCAGGTTTGAAGATGGTAAGGAGCATCCCCCCACCCTCACCCCCACCCCCCAATGGTGGGAGAGTCCTAATGAGCTCCCAGAGAAACTCTACCTGCAGCTGCTGGAGTAAGGAGTGTGTAAAAACTGTAGGTGGCTCTCAGCCACGTGGTCATAATCACAAGGCACACACCATCTGGAATGTACACACCATCCAGGGCACACCCTTTCCTCCCCTCACAGCCTCTCCGCAGAGGACAACCCAAACAGCAGGTCCTCCCAGGGCCACACTTCCATCCTATGTAACACACTAGCCTTCCTGGCCATACCCCCACAGGCTTTCATTTCAGTTGATTATAAATGTTCAGCCACAAAGCACACTTTTAGTTCCCTGTTCTGGGAGAGAAGATATTTCCCTAGATAGAGTCTTAACATTGACCAGCAATAAGATAAGCTATGAATAATTTTATAACTTCAACTAACTTTGGTTACACTCAGCTGGTTTGCTTTCCAGAAAGATTAAACTGTCTTAGAGGAACAAAATATCTTCATATAAATTATATCAGAGACCAGAGACCTGAAAATAGTGTGTTCTTTTTGGGGGGATCCTTTATTTTTATATACACTTTTAAAAATACCAAGCGCATATAAACACAAAGTAATTAATTTCATTTAACCAAAATACTTGAACGAGAGCAAGCTAATCAAAGTGGTCTTTGCCTTATTCTGAATTAATTGCACAATAAATATTTCTAGCGGTATTAAGGTTAATTTTAGGAGGACTGTTTGGTTTGTTTTATTTTAATATCAGACACACAGACTAGCTCCTGAGCTCACCCGTCTGGGACAGCAAGTATTGCAAGTCATGAGAGTGAATAAGGAGTGTCTGTCAGAAGTCAGGCAGCGAAACTGGGCCCTTCCCCCAAACAGCAGCACGTTCTGGGGAAGCAGAAAGACAAATGGTGGTAACAGCAGCCATCTCTGAGTCAGCCCACAGTTCCTCACCCACTGAAGTTATTAGCTAAAAGTGCAGGGCTCCAGTCAGATTTTACGTGTGTTTATTCCAAGCCTTCAAGTTTCATAATCCCTTTGCTGTCTGTGGTATATGGACTGTGAGTCTCCAGGGCACAGCCAGGACAAGGTGTCTAGACTACCCGATGGCGCCTGGTAGCCCGGCCCTTCCCCAGTCAAGCATACTCTGGGCAGAAGCTGCTCCCTTGGACATGCCAGAGATCCTCGTATCAGTGTCCAGACAGACTAGTTCTGAGGCTTTTCCTGGATATCCTTTCCTACATGGCCTTTCAGGACTCATGCGGGCTTACTCACATGGTCACCTGACTGAAGAGCATTTGAACGGCGCCCGTGGGGTTTTCCAAGCTATCTTGGGACTGAAACAATACCTACTGGCTGAAAGTCAGTCCAGTGGGATGGTGAGCCCAGTACTACTTGTCCTCCTCATGCTCTGAGCACTTGGGACCGCCCTGGACATTTGGGCTCCTGGGACTCCATGACAGATTATATCCCACTCTGGCCCCCAGCTCCCTGGCAAACACAAACCAAATTGTGATGGGAGGCTCCTCCCAAGGTACTGCCATTCACACCTCAATTAACTCCTCCAGAACACAATCACAGCTACTGCTCTGTTGAGCACCTCCTAGGAGCCAGGGGCCAAGGCACTTGACAAGCAATACATTCGGTCGTCCCAGCAACTTCACATAGGAAGTATCAGCATCTGTTTTACAGATGAGGAAATGAAATTAGGCATTAAGAGACTTACTCAAAAATCACTGAGAGCACAGTGACAGAACTGGAGGCAAACCAGAGATCACCTGAATTCAAAGCTCTCTTCCATACCCTGCACACAATACACCTACACACTTTCGTCTAGGAAATAAAGAACAGCATCAAGAAAACTGACCTAACCATGAAGAAATCGCTTTCCTCTCCAATGAGAAGGAACAGCACTCTGGTGTTTAGGGATCTACAGAGGCACAGGCACAAAACTTCAATTTATAAAGAACTCATATTTTGGGTCTGAGAAAAACATCACTGAAACCATTTCATTGAGTATAAATAGCGAATGGCCCACTGCAGAAACAGGTATGATGGAGGGTAAAGGGACCTCTCTCCTCCACCAGGAGCACACCCCCGTGCAGATGGTAGAAGAGCTATGTCCAGGTATCCTCATATGTCCACCTTCCTGTCATTTTGACAATGTTTCCAAAAACTAAATTAAAAAAAAAAAAATTCACATGCTTAGTTTAAAAAAATTTTCATCAATATTTAAACTTTTGTTTGGTAAATGTTTGGTATCTTTGATACCTGATATCCTTTTCATTAGAAACTGCCCAGAGGAGAAAAAACTGATTGTTTTTGCTATAATAAAATGGTGATGGCTTGTTTTTCTAATGGGGAGGTAACCGGATAAATAGGTAACTGGATGCAAATAGAGAGAAGTACAGCTTAGAGTAGGAAAAAACTCAACTATTACAGCTTTTTCTTAGTTTGGTTTCAATGTATAGTAATTTTATGTTTGTTAATTACTGCTCACCTTACCGCAGAAAGTATTTCAAAAGAGAGTAGTTAAATTTGCTTGCCAATTAAGGCCTCAAGAGAAAATTATTTTTATCTTAAGATGATCTAATAAAGTTTAGATAAAATTAGAATTGGCTAGGGGAAATCTGATGAGGAGGATGTGCATGGTCTCACAGTATCTCCCCACCAAAGGGGAAAAAAATAGCAACTATACAGTGGAGAAATAAGACAATTCCTTGATCAGGTAATCAAAATTAATATCACTAAGCATCACATGCCTCCAGATGAGATACTCAAGAAGGATGCATCATCATTTATGGAGCATTCTAGCTGACTTCGGTCATGAGGAAACATCAGAAAAACTCCAAAAGAGGAGTGTTCTATTAAACTGGAACTATATTCTTTACAAATGTCAAAGTCCTGGAAGACAAAGAGAAACTGTGGAAATGTTTCAGATTAAAGGAGGCTCTGGAGATGCGACAACTTAACGTACCACCTGACCCTAGGCTGGATGTTGAACTGCAGGAAAAGAAATGTTACAAAGAATATTAAGTCAATTGATGATACTAATGATAGTTTACTAATGATAGATCAAAGTATTTTTAACACTAATGATAGATTAAAGTATTTTTTCAATGTAAGATTTACAGAGCTTGATAACTATATTGATTATGTAAAAGCATATCCTTATTTTTAGGAAAAATATATTGAACATTTAGGAGTAAAGTACCTTGATGATTGCAACATATTCTCAAACGGTCACCCCCTTCCAGCTTATATATTTATATACACACACACATGCACACTTACACACACTCTCTCACACACGGTGAGAGAATAAGCAAACAAGCCAAATGATAAACATAGGTGACTCTGGATAATGAGAGTATACAAGTGTTCTTGCACTATTCTCATAAGTTTCTCTGAGAGTAAAATTTTATCCAAATGAACTTAAAAAATTATTATCAGTACAAAACACACACACACACACACACACACACACACACCCCTATGTACTTTCTCAGTACCAGATTCAAGAAAACAACCAACTCACCCCATATGAACTTCCTCCTAATGGAGTGTGGAGTTTTAGACTGATATGCATGGGAGACAAGAGAGAAGAAAGTGCTAGAAATGGGACAAAATCAGTGAGGAAAAGGGAAAAAGGCAGCGGTTTATACAAACTCAACCCCAGTCCAGCTTAAGGAGCATGCAACTCTGTGTTTCTTGAGAGTGGGCTGCAAGAAAGGCATGAAGGTATCATAACCCAGGGCAAAAGCCTGCTTAGCATCTAAATCAAAAGAATCTCACCAAGACCAGCAATCAGAAATAATAAAGCCTCGGTCTCTGCCCAGTAGAAATTAGGAAGATTGGCCATGAAAAATCTTGCAAAATGAACTGCAGAGTCAACCTCATACTGAATTTTCAATTCATTTTCTTATGTCAATTCACTGCAGGAATGTCGTTACTGACAATTTAAAAGCTGATTTTCTGTTTGCGCCGGATAGCTCTTAATTTCCCTGGCTGATCCTGCATTATACTTGTGATACACGAGGTAGAGAAACAGAAACTGAAGGAGAACAAAGAATCAAATGCTACAGTTGCTAACAGCAAGGACGGAAATTCTAGCAATGCTGAGGCACTGGTCAATCTTTCAAGAATGGATCCTGACTAGAACTTGGTTTTTCTGCATTCTTTCTAAAGCTAAGTGGCCTGAAACACTAAGGAACACTTCCAGATCAACAGTCAAAAAAAACAAAAACAAAATACTTTTCCCTAGACAGGAATCCTCCCGCCTTCAAAGGAAGTTTCTAAGATTTTCTAAAACAGTCTATTTCAGAATCAAAAGTAGATCCTGCTCTAAAAAACAAATACATTTTAAAGCCTTATTTTAATCAAAACAGGAAAATACAAGGTTCAACTATGTTGGTTTTCACTGGGTGTTCTGATTCTTGCTTACTATTTCTTCCACAGATCTTTGCAAAAAATGACACTGTTCACCTGGAAAACAAGGCTTTGAGTAGATGTCCTTTGTTCTTGAAAACATCATAATCCATTGTCATGATTTTGTGTGAGTAGGAGAATAAAATGCTAAATCTTACATTGCATCAAATTTTAATAAAGCATTCAGGGTAGCTGTCAAAAATGGAATTATGTAAAAGCCCAGCATTATCTTATCAGCCTTGATCATTAGAAAATAGAAAAAACAATCCTAACTCTAGTAGCACCAGAACCAGGAGAATGAATAACCTCACCAATAAAAATTTTAAAGAAATTAATGAAGAAAGAGAAACATGATTTTGTCTGTGGAGAATGAAGATTATCTGAAAAATTAAAATAGCCTTTATGTCAAAATAGCTATAGTTCCAATCACTCCATAGAAGACATTTTTATAATGGATAGTAAAAGTCTTGATTATAGTTTGCTCCAGCTCCATCACTTATACAGTGTGTCCCTGAGAAAGTAACTTTCTACTCTATGCCTCAGTTTCCTCATCTGTATAATAGGAATATAGTGATAGTGTTCTGAGGATTAAATGAGTTCATGCCTGGTACTTAGTTTCCGCTCAATAATAGTTTACTGCTATTAGTGCCACCATTACTAGAGTTTCTGAACAAGACCATTTTTGCAGAAGAAAAATATAAACAATTACCCTGGTAATTAAAATACTGTGGTACTGATGCAAGGATCAAACAGATCAATGGAAGATAACAGATAACGCTGAAACACTTCACACACACACAGAGTTTTAATATAATCAATTAAGCATAAAAAACTAATTATAAATGGGTTATTTAACAAACAGTTTTAGTAAACTGGCTAAATACCTGGAAAAAAATCAGTTGGGAACCTCATTGTATATTACACTCAAGATAGATCCAAAGGGATTGAAAACATAAATGTTTAAAAAAAGGATGCAGAAAAAGAAATATATAGGTAAAATTTTATATACATTTGGAATAGGGACAAACTTTTCTCTATGTTGAAGGAAAGAAATCACCAAATTGAAGTGACAAACTGAGAAAAACAGAATCAATAATATAAAAAGGCTATCTGCTTTACAAAAGATCGATTTAAGCCCAAAGAAAAGAATTGGGAAGAGCGTTGGATGAACAATTTAAATTAAGGAAACCTTAAAGAACAACTGAAAAACACTTAACCCCATTAGGAACTGAAAAACGCAAATCAAAGCAAAGCAGTGTGTTTGATATTGAAAATAAGTTCAGTGCTCAGGGCTGGCAAAGTGCAGCAAGACAAGCACACTCACACCCTGGCAGTGGGGCACAAAGTCAACACAGCACTAACAAGACCTTGAAAGCTCACACCCCGCCAGCTCATACTTCCCCTTTTAGACTCTCCCTAAGGAAACAATCACACCTAGAGAAAAAGACTCAGGTATAAAGGGTGCTTTGTTGCAAAGTTACTTACAATGGCGATACAGAACCTGAATGCCCAACACTGAGGGAGCAATAATTAAATCAAAGATGAAAACTCATATCATGAAATAGGATGAAACCATTAAAATCTCCCAGCTTTGAAGATTATCGTGTGGTGGGACCATTCCCATGTCCCTTAATCACATTAAGGGAAACAAACACCAAACCTATGAGACTATACATAACATTTTTCCTGATCTTGAATGACTGAATAAACAAACTAGGTATATACAAAAGGAGGAGAAACAAAATATGCTAACATTGACTAACTTGGTGATAAGATTATGAGTTATTCACGTTGTATTTTTAATTTTTATTTTACATTTTTTGTAATTTTTTACCATGAACATCTAGAACTTGAATACTCAAGAAAATAATAAATGTTGACAAATAAGGAAAGAGTTAATTCATGGAGTGAAAATAATTAACAGTCAACCCCACTAAAGGCTTTCTAAAAACCTTCCTGAGTCTAGAACGCTTACCACATATGCTCTATTTTTCTTTATTTCTCATGAGCAACCATGATGCCCAGGCTCCATTTCTGCCTAAAGAAACAACCAGAGCAGCTCCGCAAGGTGGACCTGGGTTGTGTCTGGGCCTCCCGAGCCTTTCCCTCACCTCCAGTTGCTCTTCAGCTCCTGACCACATTCTTTTTTTTTGAGACGGAGTCTTGCTCTGTTGCCCAGGCTGGAATGCAATGTTGCCACCTTGGCTCACTCCAACTTCTGTCTCTCAGGTTCAAGTGATTCTCCTGCCTCAGCCTCCCGAGTAGCTGGGACTATAGGCATGTGCCACCATCTCTAGCTGATTTTTTTTTTTTCAGTAGATACTGGGTTGCACCATATTGGTCAGGCTGGTCTCAAACTCCTGGCCTCAAGTGATCCACCTGCCTCAGCCTTCCAAAGAGATGGAATTACAGGTGTGGGCCACTATGACAGGTCCCACCCACATGCTCACTTCCCCACCTGCAAACAGGCATAGGCCTGCTTAGCCTCATCAGAAAAGTACCTTTTTTCTTATTTTTTTTTTTATTAAAACATAGACACACACCTCAAACTTTTACTCATACATAGTGCAATTTCTTACACATGATAAATATTTCTTATTATCAGAGTTTATGTTTTCATAGATCCCAGGCTCTATGAACTAACACTGTGTCCCTTTATAAAGAGTTTCTAAAGCTTCCAGTTTACTTGGTTGTTTTCATTGCCAGTATCAAAAATGATCTCTTTTACTCTCCAGTTTTGTTGCTTAATTATTTTAATTTTTTTTTTTTTTTAGTATAAAGACAAAAGACCAATTCCTTCTCCTTTTTTCATTCCAGTAAAATATGTATGATGAGAGAAAAATTTCTGCTCCAGAAAAGAAATCCACGACCCCAACTGGGTAAGAATCCTATATTAGTCAATTTTCACACTGCTATAAAGACACTACCTAGACTGGTAATTTATAAATAAAAGAGGTTTAATTGACTCATAGTTCCGCATGATTGGGGAGGCCTCAGGAAACTTGAAATCATGGTGGAGGGCGAAGGGGAAGCAAGGATCTTCTTCATGTGGTGGCAGGAGAGAGAGTGCAGGGAAAACGGCCACTTTTGAAACCGCTGGATCTCATGAGAACTCCCTAACTATCAGGAGAACAGCCTGGGGGAAACCACCCCCATGATCCAATCTCCTTCCACCAGGTCCCTCCCTCCACACATGAGGATTAATTCGTGATGAGATTTGGGTGGGGACACAGAGCCAAAGCATATCAAATCCCCTGCTAGGAACTTTTTCTACATGGAATGTGCATGTCTGCACTTGGTAATCAGAATATAAAAAGTTGGGAGAATTCTGTATTTCTTTATTTTTTAATTAGAAAACAGATTAATGCTTTAATCTGGTCAGCACATGATCTCTTATATAATCTTGCAGCTAGACACCAAGCACCTGTGCATACTCTTCTCCCAGGATTTGGTCTACTCTGTCTGAGCAGGTTAAGTAAAAACTTCTTTGCATTGACGCAGTCAGTTCCTAAAACCAGAATCTTCACCTGGAATTTCATGTCAAGTATTTCACTTGCCTTTTGAACATTTAAGTAAAGAGGAACGTACGTGATGGGAAAACTCAAAAGAAAAGTACCATGCTCTCTGTTCCTCCACAACACATCGGCCACAAGAGTCCCTAGCATAGGAACTGAGGGAAAGTTCCAAGAGGAAGGAATTAGGGAAGAAGGAAATGGGAGGAGGAAATAGGGGATAGGAAGAAAAGGAGAACTTGTTGGGTTCCAAGAAGCACAAATCCCTGCTGAAACAGATCATAAGATACCACCAGCCCTCTGAGATTAGAATGATCCTTAGCAGGCTATAGCTAAAGTCTTCAGCAGCCTTTGGGCAACTGCCACTACATACTTCAGTTGAGCTCTGAATGCCAAGGAACAGAGAGGCAAAGATCTTAGAAGACAGTATGCTCACCAAAGAAAATGGCAAGTGCCAAGGAGTCTCAGGCTGGCATGTGTGGGAAGTGATTGACAAGGGTGGCTGAAGAATGGCAAGATGAGGTCTGAGGTTAGTAAGGCCAGGTATCACAGGGCCTTCTTGGCCACTAGAAAGACCTTGGACTCCTTGGTGCCATGGAAACCTCTGGATGGTTTATAATTGGTTTTTGAGACATGTCTGTACCATTTAATTTTCACGAATCAAAGTAGTAAGTCTATAAAAGATTAAATAACACTCACATTCCTTAAGTGAAATCCCTGCAGATCCCTGCATCATATGGCCCCCACCTCACCAAATTCACCTTCTTCACCTGCTCCTGCTCCAGGGCTCTGAGGTCTTAACGTATCTGTTCCTGCCATTTAGAATATTATCCCCAGACCTCCCTGCCCTGACACATACAGATGCCCCATACTAACTGTCTCTCTCCAGTGCCCTCTCACCTTTTCCTTTCTATTTAAATGTCATCTTCTCAGAACTCTTTCCTGGTCCATTGCTCTCAGGTCAGTTCTTCCTGTCCCTCTCTCTCATAGCACCCTGCTCTTTTCTGTCACAGCATTAATGACAAGTACAAATTTATTTAGTATCTACCTTTCCCACTAGACAAACAGTTTTGAGAGAGCAGAAAACATGTCTGTTTTGTTCATGACTGTATACACAGTATGTAATATTTGATAAATAGGTTCATAAAACAATACATCATCAATAAAACAAAAATTGGTTCTTTGAAAAGATCATCTAAATTGACAAACGTTTAGACTGGCCAAGAAAAATGAGAAGATTTAAATAACTAAAATAAAGAATGAAAGAAGTGACAATACCACCAATCTTACAAAATAAAAAGCATTATGGGTGAATCTATGAACAACTGTATGCCAGCTGTATGCCAGCAACTTAGATACTTCAGATGAAATGGACAAATTACTAAAAGGTACAAATCACCATAACTGATTCAACAAAACATACAAAATCAACAGACATATAAGAAGAGACTGAATTGGTCATTTAAAAGCTTCTCACCAAGAAAAACCTAGCCCACATGGCTTCTCTAGTGAATTCTATCAATCAAAGAAAAATTAATACCAATCATTCACAAACTCTTCCAAAAATTAGAAGAGAAACACTTCCTAAGTCACTCTATTAGACCACTATTAACCTGATACCAAAAGAACAATACCCCAAGAAAAGAAAGCTACAGACTGTATCTTTTGTGAATACAGATGCAGAAATCCTCAACAAAATACATCGGCATAAACTCTACACAAAGACACAGTTACCATCACACATAATGGTGAAAGACTAAATACTTTCTTCCTAAGATTAGGAATAAGACAAGGATATCTACTATCACTACTTTTATTCAATGTTGTCATGGAGGTTCTAGCCAGGGCAATTAGGCAAGCAAATGAAATAAAAGACATTAAACGTAGAATGGAAGAAGTTGTAAGATGTCAATGAAGTTGTTTTTTTCTTTTTTGAAAAAGGTAATATAATGATATAATGTCTTAACTGCTTACAGTACTTGCTAGGCATTTGGTAACAACTGGTGATTATGTTTATATAATGACATTTTTTTCTTCCTAAATGTTTGTTGTGCTGTGAAACCAGGTTAAGACATGAATGTGAGAAGACAGAGGAAAGACCTGTCTTTGGGAATGTTGGCACCTGGGCATCAAGAGCCTTTCCGAAATAAAATATTTATGTGTATTGAATTTATAGGAATTTACTTGTAGCTCAGAGTGACAGCAAATTATGTTGTTTATCCTTATTAAGACTCAATCACCTGATGACTTTTAAACTGTAAAATGCAAAACTGGGAACTCTGAGAGCAAAAGGCATTCTGTTTCCATGGCTAGCAATTCCCACAGTGCATTAAGAGCAGATGGGTTCAAAAAGCAGAAACCACGTACTCACATTCCTCAAGACAGGGAGCACCAACTGCTCAAAAGAAGTCAGGTCAACCACATACTGCCCAACTCGGCATTCACGTTTTCCAGATGGAGGCTGTAACCTGAAGGAAAAGACATTGTATTCTTTGTTGAAAAACTCCGGTATTGATTTCTGGGTTTTAGCTGCTCCACTGAGCCTCTGGCATTCCACATATGCTAGGTCAACCTTAAAAATGACCAACACAAAATGCAGTGGTCTGCAAAGCTGATCAGGTTTTCTCTGCTTTGAACAGACGTACCCTAAATATCCACACCTCCAACAATGGGCCTTGCGGTTATAGCAAGGCTATAAGCTCCAAGCAGCTACTGCATCAACAGTCTTTGAAAAGTGGCACTAGAAACAGGACTAAGAATTATAAAGTGAGCGGCGTTTATAACTTGGTGAATAAGTTTTAAGTAAAATATGACTTTTTGTCATGTAATGATTTCATTCTGTCTTCTTTCTCTGAGAAATCCCTAAAGGCCCAAGATTCTTCAGGATAGAGGAGATCATTTGGCTCAACCTTGTGCCCAGGGAGAAACAGTCAACCTAAAGAAGCAGATTGGCATCTAAGAACCCAATAGAGTATTTGCTTTTGGTGAATTTAGCTCTTGTTGAAAATCTACCAAAGCACAGATGGAAGGGAGCTTAGACAATCAAACAACACAGAAATGAAATATCAGTACCCAACTCTAGATAAAGGCCCCCGGGTGCCGGACAACGTGACGACATCGAATCCTATTCTTCTCCCTCCCTGTCTGACTTCTTCTGTATAAAATCCATCGACAGGCACACCAGAGGATTTTAAAACCTCACTGGCTTTCTGGATCAATGTTGTTTTTCCAACCCCTAAAATAAAAGAAAAAAGAAGAAGAAAAGCCCATTAGGGATCACTCCCTTGCTAGAGCACACATAGCACTTGTTGACTCTGAGACAGCAATTACGGTGGGTAGAGAAATGAGCTGTAAATGCATTTATGAATATTAACTTCAATTTAATTTTGATTGCTCCAGGTGTTAAAATGCTTAATTTCAAGCATAATTCAACATGCATAATAAAAATATGAATGATATCTTGAGGTTTATTTTTAAATTGTGAAACATTATTTATTTTGCACATACACAATCCCAGAACGAACTGACTGGTTTCTGATGATATTCTCACGTGCCATTTGCATCCTGTGAAATGGTTTACAGATCTCATTTTTCTGCCCAGGAAGTAACACTGGTCACACCTGAGTCAGGGGCTGGGAATTTAAGATTTCAGCTTTCAAGAGATTACAAACAAACCTACACTTAACAGTGGGAAAATCACTTTACTCCTCCCTGGATTTACATTGCTATATCTCCTGAAAACGTGTCTATTAAATACCATTAACATCCCTATTAATGGTCACTTTCAAACTTGTTCATAACAGCAAGCCTGTCAGGTCCAATATCATCTTCTCCAGGGTCTCTAAGCATTTCATCTTATCCCCCACGCCTTCCCTCATTTGAACCTAAGCACCTCCACCCTCTCATCCTCCCCACCTTGAGCCTTCCTTTCCATCCAGCCTGGCCAGTCGACTACTCTGATGAACTCATGGGTTTACAAGCACCGACAGGTGCTACCTGATACAGTAATACTAATCACCGACATTATGGAGCCAGACACTGTTCTAGCCCACTTCAGACGCATTTTCTTGGTTAAGCCGGACACTGTTCTAGCCCACCTCAGAGGCATTTTCTTGGTTAAGCCAGACACTGTTCTAGCCCACTTCAGACGCATTTTCTTGCTTAAGCCGGACACTGTTCTAGCCCACTTCAGACGCATTTTCTTGGTTAAGCCAGACACTGTTCTAGCCCACTTCAGACGCATTTTCTTGCTTAAGCCAGACACTGTTCTAGCCCACTTCAGACGCATTTTCTTGCTTAAGCCAGACACTGTTCTAGCCCACTTCAGACGCATTTTCTTGCTTAAGCCGGACACTGTTCTAGCCCACTTCAGACGCATTTTCTTGGTTAAGCCAGACACTGTTCTAGCCCACTTCAGACGCATTTTCTTGCTTAAGCCAGACACTGTTCTAGCCCACTTCAGACGCATTTTCTTGCTTAAGCCGGACACTGTTCTAGCCCACTTCAGACGCATTTTCTTGGTTAAGCCAGACACTGTTCTAGCCCACTTCAGACGCATTTTCTTGCTTAAGCCAGACACTGTTCTAGCCCACTTCAGACGCATTTTCTTGCTTAAGCCGGACACTGTTCTAGCCCACTTCAGACGCATTTTCTTGCTTAAGCCGGACACTGTTCTAGCCCACTTCAGAAGCATTTTCTTGGTTAAGCCCTCACAACCATACTCTGAGGCAGTTACCATCCTTATGCGTATTTTACAGATGAAGAAACTGAACGTTTTAAAATATGAGCCTTGTTCCCAATATGGATTTAAGTGAGTGGCATCGTGACTACCCAACAATGGAAAGAGAGAGAAAACTAGCGTGTCTGCAAGTGAGCTATTTTGAGACACTACAGAGTTGTAAATCATGCTATTTCTAGGACTACCCACTCTTTTAACCCTCCTTGACATAAAATATGATCCATTATTCTAACTTAATATATCTATCTTCACAATTCACATTAAAATAATAGCACCTGGCCTTCTGGAACATGAACAGCAACCCAAGAGGATTCTGGCTACAGTGAGCCACAGTGAGCAGGTGGCTGGTAGGAGAACTGTGTAGAACATAAAATGATGCAATTCTAATCCAGCCCTGGCCCTCAGTAACAACTGCTTTAGAAAAGTCACTGAAGAATCTGTTTAATGCAAGTAATGGCATTGCTGAATGCATAAGCTGGTACTCCTTTTCTGAAGGGCAATTACAATATGCCTACTAGAGCACCCTGCAGTTCATGACCAGGTGTCAACAAAATGCGTGCAACAGGACATTCACTGCAATGTTTTCTATAATAGCAAAACACTGAAAACAACCTAAATGTTGATTAGTGAGGGAATGTTAACTCACGGCACCGTGTATATAACACATAAATACACAGAAATACCATGCAACCATTAAAAAATATATTGCTGGATGGGCACAATGGCTCACGCCTATAATCCCAGCACTTTGGGAGGCTGAGGTGGGTGGATCATAAGGTCAGGAGATCGAGACCATCCTGGCTAATAAAGTGAAACCCTGTCTCTACTAAAAATACAAAAAATTAGCCAGGTGTGGTGGCATGCATCTGTAGACCCAGCTACTCAAAAGGCTGAGGCAGGAGAATTGCATAAACCCAGGAGGTGGAGGTTGCAGTGAGCCGAAATCACGCCACGGCACTCCAGCCTGGGTGGCAGAGCGAGACTCCACCTCAAAAAAAAAATACACACACACATATATGCATATATGTATATATTCCTTATGTGTATTTATTAGCACGGAAAATAGACCACAATATATAATACTAATATATGAAAAAAGCAGGTTAATAGCAGAAACCATTCCATTATTTTTTTTAAAAAAATGGCAAAGTACATATGTGTCTACAGAAAATAATGTCAAGATTACAGAACAAAGATTTACAGAGATGATTTCTATTATGTGGAAACTCCCTGTAACTGTCACTTTCTTCCTTAAAACTTTCCTGGTTTTTTAAATTCTTATACTGAATGGGTCTTACTCTTATCCTAACAAAAAAAACCAACGCTGTTTGTATTTTGAAAAAGATAAAATGGAGCAATGGTAACTATTGCTGTTCATAAAGCGTATACTTTGGGAACCGCATGTTGTGTAGCACATAGTGCAGCAATAAATAGGAAGCATTTGGACCAAGTTCCTTTTGGCTTCTTCAGCTCTAGGAATCTTCTTTCCGTTAATTTTTTCTTCATTAGTTAAGCTGCTACCCCAATGCTGTCTGGGTAAGAAATGACCCAGAGACGTCGATATGACAGCTGTATACCAGGCACAAACAGATCAGAAAGCCTGGAATTATTTTGGTTCTGGTTCTCCCCTAAGCAGACCCTGAGATAAAGTTCAAGTGCAGGTAGTTTAACTTGGGAAGTTGACTGGATGGGAAGACACAGCACGAGGTGCACTATCAAGCAAGTTCCACTGGGGGCAGCTGGAGCTTCATCCCACTGGGGAATCCTAAGGCACAAGTCAGGGCAAGCGGCTCAGTTATCCTGTCTGAGGAGTGAGGAAGTAGGGAATTTATCAACTAACTTTCACCAATCACAGGTTGAAGGCTACTCCCAGGGCACAGGAATTCCCTGGCTCTTCAGGCCTGCTCTGTGTGCAGGTCAAGTGGGCTCCAGGGACCAGAGAAAGCCCTCCGAGATGAGTCATGGGTACCAACAGTTGGAAATGGGAAAAAATGCTAAGTGCCAGGGGTACTAAGGGGATATGTAACAAAAAGTGAGCTCTTTGAGAGGAGACATTACCTGATGGTCTGAACATGTTGAGAAGACAGAAAGAAACTAGGCAAATAAAAACATCAGATAATAACTCCTAATGGGGGAAAAAAGGTTGTGTGTAAAAGGAAAAAAAAAGAAAAATTAGAGGGCATGGTGGTGCATATCTGTAGCACTAGCTATTACGGAGGCTGCAGTGGGAAGATCATTTGAGCCGGGAGGTGGAGGTTGCAGTGAGCTGAGATTGTGCCACTGCACTCCAACCTGGACAACAGAGCAAGACCCTATCTTAATAAAAATAAAAAGGAGGGGTTAGGTGGCTCACACTTATAATCCCAGTATTTTGGGAGGCCCAGGTGGGAAGATCACTTGAGGCCAGGAGTTGGAGATTAGCCTGGGCAACATAGCAAGAGACAGATCCCTACAAAAAATTTAAAAATTTCTTGGGTATGGTGGTATGCACTTGTAGTCCCAGCTATTCAGGAGGTTGAAGCGGGAGGATCACTTAAGCCCAGGAGTCTGAGAATGCAGTGAGCTATAATTGTTTCACTACACTCCAGCATGGGTGACAGAGTAGAGCTTATCTCTAAAATAAATAAATAAATGGAAAAATGATAGATTACAGCTGGGTGCAGTGGCTCACGCCTGTAATCCCAGCACTTCGGGAGTGCCTAGGCCACCAGATCACCAGGTCAGGAGGTGAAGACCATCCTGGCTAACACAGTAAAATCCTATTTCTACTAAATGACAAAAAAAAAAAATTTGCTGGGCATGGTGGCACATGCCTGCAGTCCCAGCTACTTGGGAGGCTGAGGCAGGAGAATCACTTGAACACGGAAGGCAGAGGTTGCAGTGAGCCAGGATCACACCACTGTGTGGTCACACACAGATATCTTGGGGTCAGCCTGATGAGTATGAAACTGCATTCCAAGTTTCAAATAAAGGATTGACAAACCAACTTGCAGAAAACAGTTCTTTGCAATGCTTAGGAGTGACTGTGGATAGCGGGCATTTCTCAAACCACCCTCTGCCTCCCCCTCCTCCCTGTCTGTTCCTCATTTGCCTCCTCCAATGCCTGATAGAATTCCAAAGTCTGCAATATTAGGTATAGCCTTTGCTACTTAAGGCTAAACATAAACATTAAAATAAAGTAAAAAAGAATTCTAGATCCAGGGTTACAGTCTTTGATATCTGAGCCCACAATAAGCTTCAAAACTAGATTTGCCTTGCAAAGGCGCTGAAGCCCTTTAGCCCACCATTATTTTTTAGCCTATCTGATGTGACCACCACCTTCCTACCCGTCCTTTTTAGTAATGCTTGATACATGGGTAGCGCCTTCATTTAAAGGCATCTCCTCCTACATCTCTCATCTGACCTCAATGCTATCCTATTTCCCAGATGAGAACTCCACAGGCCACAGAATTGAGGGATCTGACAGACATGGGGGGCGGGGGAAAGCGACAGGAACAAGCAAGAGCGTCTGAGAAGGGCTCCTGTAGGTACCAAAGCTTCTCCACCTGTGGCCTCAGCTGTGGAGGGAATTCATGGGGATGGAGATGGAAATGGGGATGGGGATGGGGATAGGGGGATTAACTTAGATGGGAAAAAGGTGTTACATCTTCAATTTCGCTATCCTCCAAAGAAAATTTCCCATTTCTTTGCACTATGAATGTAGCAAAGACCCACAATAAAGAAGTGCCTGTGACTATCAGTAGAAATCAAACATCCCCACTTCACATCGCGGTTGCTGCTGATCTCCTGAAATACCGTTTGTGCAGACCACAATGTCAACACTGCAGTAAGGAGTTACCGCTGCCGCTGGCCCCTGCGGTTTCAGCCCTTCATCAAGAAGCCGGTCTGGGACCCCCTCACAAGTGTGTTCTAATCCTTTGGGCCCTTAGTCGTTTAAGTCACGTTTTCCAGGAAGGAGTATAAACGCTTCAGACTACCAAGCCCGCCATTTAAATTCAGAACTTCAGAGGCCGGAACCCTGGAGCCGGGGACCCTCCCCAACAGCACAGGGTCGCCCCCAGCCCGCGCGCCCCCACCCCTCGAACTCTCAGAGGTGGGAATCCCCGCAGGGTTACCTGGGGACCCCGTTAGGAACACGTGCCGGGCCATGAGGGTGGGCAGGGGTAGGGGTCGCGGTCAGGGTAGCAGTCCGGGTTGGGGTCGCAATCCAGGTCAGATCCGGACCAGGGTCTCAATTCAGGACCCGCCCACCGCGTGTCTCAGGCCCCGCCCCCCAGCGGTGCGTCGACCGGAAGCACCGCCCTCAAGACTACGCATGCGCCTTCTCCCGCGTCCTCAGTCCGCGCCTGCGCACTCGGTCCTCGGCGTTTGTGCCTGTGCGCCCGGCAGTTCCTAAAAGAGCGGTTGTGAGGTCTCTAAGTTTCTTTCTGGGTTCTGGTCTTTTGTGGGGTTTTTGCAGAAATAAGTGCGTGAGAACGTCCGTTATTAAACTATTGCTGCTTCAAGTGAGCGCCATCACCCAAGTTCTGCCCTGGACCCCGCACCTAGGAGCTGAAATTGCCCCAGGCTGCGGGGACAGCCCTTTTGTAGAAGGTTTGGGTCCTGGAAGCATTCCTCAAAGGGGGATGCCAACGTAATAATTCCAACTATGTTCTCAACCATTCCTGCAAAGTAGAATCAGCTGGGGAGTTTTACACTTGCTCTGATGCCTGGGTTTCACCTGCAAGAGTAGGAAGTGTCAGAAGACAAAATTACAAGTTTAGTTTAAAGGTCTAAGTGGCGGCGGCGCGCGGTGTCTCACGCCTGTATTCCCAGCATTTTGGGAGGCCGAGGCGGGAGGATCATTTGAAGTCACGAATTCTAGACCAGCCTGACCAACATGGCAAAACCGTGTCTCTACTAAAAGTACAAAAAAATTAGCTGGGCATGGTGGCGCGTGCCTGTAGTCCCAGCTACTTGGGAGGCTGAGGCAGGAGAATCGCTTGAACCCAGGAGGCAGAGGTTACAGTGAGCTGAGATCATGCCACTGCACTCCAGGCTGGGCAACAGAACGAAACTCTTGTCTTTAAAAAAAAAAAAGAAAATCTAACTGGCTTATATTTGGGATCTAGAATGGGGAAACATCATTCTATAAAGCAAATAGAGTGTGTTCCAATGAGCTGCGCAGAGGAGGTTGGCTTAATGGGCAAAAAAAGGCTGAAGAACACAACAAACAACTAAGGTGGGTATTTCGCAGTTATTTTCCTTATAGGGTAAAAACAGTTTGGATGTTGTTAGTGTACTGACTCAGGTTGACTAGGATCTCCTGTTTTTTGGGAAAACTGGCCTGTTTCAAAGTTCATTTTGGTAACATGGCACTTGGCACAAGTGACTCCATTCTGGTTTGGTCTAGTCTGCTAGGACCCAGTACAGGAGGTTAGTCCAAAACAGTGGCCTCCCATAAATCTTGTTTAACTTGAGTAATTGGTCTTGGGCGAGTCCTGAGCGTCTGTGTTCTTTTTACTTCTTTCTAAACTCCAGGAAGTTCCCAAATTGCACTAGGGTTGAGAACCACTGGTGTAGGCAGACTTCCCATCCTGAGTCATGCATAGGAAGCCCAATTTTCCCTCTTTTCCTTCACATTAAAGTGTATACCAAGGCCGGGCGCGGTGGTCCCAGCACTTTGGGAGGCCGAGGCGGGTGGATCACGAGATCGAGACCATCTTGGTCAAAATGGTGAAACCCCGTCTCTACTAAAGATACAAAAAATTATCTGGGCATGGTGGCGCGTGCCTGTAATCCCAGCTGCTCAGGAGGCTGAGGCAGGAGAATTGCCTGAACCCAGGAGACAGAGGTTGCGGTGAGCCGAGATCGCGCCATTGCGCTCCAGCCTGGGTAACAAGAGCGAAACTCCGTCCCAAAAAAAAGTGTATACCAAAGCCAGACCTAGCTGGAAGATCTCCTCTGGCAAAGAATTAAATAGCTTCTCCGTCTCACTTTACCACTGCAAATGTTCCAGCCAACGAATGCCATGGCAGTGGCCTTGGGCCATATTTACCTGTAAACTCTTGCAGTCTAACATGTGTACAGCTTTATTTGTGGTCAGTCATTCCCCATCCTGGCTGTGAAAGCAATTTAGTGAGTGCTCAGCTTAATTGGTTTGTGCCCACACATGGAGCTCCTGGTTTCCCTTTAGCCTGAGACATATGCCAATCCAATGATTATCTAAAAAACAAAGTAAAATGTAGCTGTCATCACCATTATTTCTGCAACATTTATAATGCTACATTATTACAACAATATATTATTTATTATCTCAACTGGTAATATAGGGCCTTCTACCTTGATTTATTTTGCACTCCATGCATGTTGAGTACAATGAAAAGCTGATAAAGCAAAGTAAATCCATAGGAGGAACTTCCAAAGAAAGGGGGGAAGTATATGTATCTTTTGTATCAAGAATGTTAATTTTAAATGTAAATCATGCAGCATTTTCCATCACTGAAAAGCAGTTTGGATTTGCAAGGCTCACCGGAAGTTGGGTTATTTTGTTTTGATGCTGTGCCTGGAATTCTGGCATCAATTTCAGTAGTTCCAAGATATATGCAATCCAGGTATAGTGAATTGATGCCTCAGAAAACAGAAAAAAAGACTTCCAAAGTTGGATGTTCTTTATCATGAAAAATGAATTATTTGGATTACATGGGTATCTTCATTTAGAAAATTCATTGATTTGATGCTTAATTTCTTTCCTCTATGTGTTATTAGGCATCAGTAACAACAAATTAGCTTATATCTCTTAGAGACTAACAACAAAAGATGACATAAATGTAAACTAATTTTAAAATAAATAGGATCTTAAAGTACTGTACCATACTGAATCTAACTTGTGCTTCCTATCTAATCAACATCCAATGGATTGATGTTTGTGTCCCCCCAAATGCATATTGTTGAAATCTCAATCCACAAGGTAATGGTATTACAGGGTGGGGCCTTAGGGAAGCAATTAGGTGTTTAGGCCATGAGAGTGGAGCCTTCCTGAATGTGATTAGTGCCCTTACAAAAAGACAGGAGAAAACTTGCTTTCTATCTCTCTGCTCTCTGCCTTGTGAAGATACAAGGAGACTGCAATCTGTCAACCAAGATGAGGACCTTCCCCCAAGAACCTGATCATGATGGCACCCTGATCTTAAACTTCAGCCTCCAGAGTTGCAAGGAGTACATTTTATTTGTTTGTTTAAGCCACCCGTCTGTGGTACTCTCTTATAGTAGCCTGAGCTAACACACGAGATAGAATTACCTAAGGAACAGATGATTACAATGATTTCTTCCTACAACACCTGGGTGCAGCCTCATTTTTGGCAGGATGAAGTACAATTCTTTATTAAAACAGTTTGTAGATACAACTCTACAGTCTCTACAATCGTAAAATGTCCTAAAGTCCAAAAAACACTGTTTATTTTGTTTTCCTATCTCCCTTTTCCCAGGACTGTCCTCATTTTTAATCTGCAAGTCCTGTGTCTTAGGAAGCCCTTCAATCCCAAGCAAACCAGGATGGATGGTCATCAAACTGTTAAAGGAATATATGGAAAGTAAACCAAAGGTTTTATGCGGTTAAACAAGATATTTCCTTCTTACAAACAAGGCAAAGGCTAATACTTTGTTGTAACCTGTTGTCTTTTCAGCGGTCTTTATAGAATGACTGTTTAATGCCATCTGTACCTAAAGTCTGAGCCATTCATACCCTGGGTTCTAATCTCTGTGCAGAACAATGTTCTATCCTGTCAGTAACCTAGTAGGACAGAAGCAAAGATGACTTTACACCCCTCACCCCACCCTTTCCTGCACTGCACGCCTGAATGTCCCCCACACCCAGCCACTACTGGCATCCGGTGACATCTTCCTGGCTGGACACAGAAGAAGAGTTCTGGCATATTTAGGATACAGTTTCCTAAGTACAGGAAAACTGAAAACAGAACAAAGAAAAAGTGTGGATGTGAAAATAACAAAGTGGAAAGAGAGACCATTGTGTTGTTTGGCCAGGCTACTGTTCATTTAACTGTATGGAAATAGCAGCTAAATTCTACTTTTAGGAACCGCCTTCCTCCCAGGCCCTGTGATTGATAGGAGTGAACCTCCCTCTTCTTCTCATTCTCCAAGGGGAGCATATGACCCAAACCTGGTCAATGAGATCATTCTATCTTCCCAGCCTCAGTGACTGACTCTGAGGAAGCACGGGACCCAAGCTAGGTCCACACCACCTCCACTCCTAGCCATTGGGGATCAAGGACAGCCACCAACCAGCATGACTGAAGCAGAGGGACAAGGGGTGTGAGAGGCCTCCCCTCCCACTCTCCGCAGGCACCCCTTACTCATCCTCCAGGATGGGCTCAACTGCTACTGCTCTGTAAGGTTTCTGTGGTTATCCAGGCCCAGCCCCTGCCTCTTTGGCCTTCCCTTGCAGCACCCTCATGATTGCTGGCATCTGCCTCTTCTCCTGCCACTCGGTTATGAATTCCTTCAAAGGCAAGACTCTAGGGTGGGCGCGGTGGCTCATGCCTGTAATTCCAGCACTTTGGGAGGCTGAGGCAGGCAGATCACTTGAGGTCAGGAGTTCATGATCAGCCTGACCAACATGGTAAAAGCCTCTCTCTACTAAAAGTACAAAAATTAACCGGGTGTGGTGTTGGGTGCCTGTAATCTCAGCTACTCAGGAGGCTGAGGCAGGAAAATCGTTCAAATCCAGGAGGTGAAGGTTTCAGTGAGCTGAGATCACAGCACTGCACTCTAGCCTGGGCAAGAGAGTGAGACTCCACCTCAAACAAAAAAAACATCTAAAGAATCTTGCACTATTCATCTCTTTATTCCCAGAATATAGCATGGTACTTACAGCACATTCATCCATCACCGTGTGCCAGGAAATGTATGTTCTGGGGATACAGCAGCAAAGAAGACAGTCTCTGTGCTGGTATAGCTTATATTCTGGTGGAAGACACAAACAGGTTGGCAAGTTCATAAATAAAACGCCCCTGAGTGGTAAGGCCATGGAGGAAAAATAAAAGGATGGGAAATGAAAAGGGAAATGGATGTGCTACTCCATAGAAGGTGGTCAGGGAATGTCTCAGGATATTACTGAGAATACAGCATCTGAGCAGAGAGGTGAAGGAAGCAAGCCCTGCAGGTGTAAGGGGATGGCAGCCTAGAGAGAGGCATTGGCATGTGCTGAGGTCATGACGTAGGACTATGTGGCCTGAGGAGGAACGAAGCAAGCCAGTGTGGCTGGAGCAGAGTAGGAGAGAGATGCATAGGTGATGAGGTCAGAGGGGCTCCAAGGGGCCAGATGGTTCAGGCGTTATAGGCCGTGGTGAAGACTCGAGCTTTTACTGTAACAGAGCTGGAAAGTCATTAGAGGGTTTTGGCCAGAAGAATGGCATTATGTAAATTTTTTAAGGGATCATCAGGCATGTGTGTAGGAAATAGATGACAAAAAGGCAAGGGTAGAAGCAGGAAGACCAGTCTGAATGCTACTGTAATAATCCAGCTGCTACAGAGATCATGTTTGTGCATTTACTGGCAAATGCTTATCATAGGTACTTAATGATTGTTTTCTTAAGCAAATGAGTGAATAAATGAATTGTATTCCCATAGACAGCATTGGACTGTTAGGGAAGGCAAAGAGCAGGGGCAGAGCAGCAGAAAAGTCCTACAGACTTTCCCAGCTTTAAAGGTGGTCACTGAGGTAACTATCCAGTAATCATCCTCAGGCAGTGTCCCCATGGGATAGGCATAAGACTTTGCTCGACCAAGCAAGTTAGGCAGGTCACTCACCTACTAGGTGTTCCCCTTCTAATAAGAACAACTGTGTATTAGTTGGTGCAACATACTACATATTAGAACAGCCAAGCCCCACTGAGAAGTCCCTGGTCACAATTTTGTGGTGCCACATCAAGTACACAGACACTGTCTCATCAACCTCTCTTTACAAAGGTCACGTGAAGTTACACAGCTAGACTTGGGGAAAGAGGACCAGCTGAAAGAATTGCTCTAAGGGATCCCCAGGGGTGCTGATGGGAGAAGCAGCAATCCTACCTGTTTTGGGCAAACTTCTAGAATGGCGTTGCAGATTTCCTGCCTTTCAATCTGTATGTGCCATGCATAACTCCCAAGACTGTGAATATAGTAGAAGTGTCCTACTCTTGTGATTAGGTTATGTTATATGATCTTAACTTGACTTTAAGATAGAGATTATCTAGGTGGGCCTGACCTTACCATAAGATCTGGGCATTTTCTCTGGCTGGTGCCAGCAGAGGAAATCAGAGATTTGAAGCCTGAAGATTCAACACATTTTTGCTCTGCCTGTTGCAGAGCTTCTGTTTGGCTTTATAGTCATTTCATGAGGAATCCTGACACTGTGCAGCTGTGTTTTGTTCAGGTTCATATTCATTCATTCCACTTGGATTCCATCGGTGGAGAATCTGTTGTTTGAAAAATAATGTGGCACTTGTTCTGGTTTGAATCTGCCTCTGATGAGTAGAAATTAAAAAAATCACTGCATCTAATGAATATTCAACAGCTCATCTAAAGAGAGCTGGGTATTGAATATACCTAACTCTTTTCCTCCCTCTCTCATTTTCTCCCTCCTTCCTTCCCTCTCCTCCTTCTTTCCCTTCCTTCCTTCCTTCCTTCCTTCCTTCCTTCCTTCCTTCCTTCCTTCCTTCCTTTCTCCCTCCCTTCTTCCCTCCCTCCCTCCCTCCCTCCCTTCTCCTATTTTGCTCTGGATACTGTGGTAAATAGTAGGGATCAAAGCTTCTGTAATGAGAAGACTAAGACAGTAAGAACAAACAAACAAAAACACTGCCTTTTATACCTGAGGTCCATTTTTGAAATAAAACATTAACGCCCAGGAGCTGCATTTTTTTTTATCATTCAAAAAGAGAATATCTTCATTTGAGCTCCATGGGAAAGAGTTACTTTCCCTTGTCAGTTACCTACCTTATTGAATAAGTGTGTAGCAAGGAAGTTGGTGTTGCATTCTAAACACCAACCTTTTCATACGTTCACGTATTTAACAAATGACAATAGGTAACGTTTACAATGAGATTACTATGTGCCAGGCTCTGGTCTAAAAGCATTATAACTTCTGTTGACTTATTCATTACAATACTTCATTTTAAATGTGGAGACACGAGGGCACAGAGATTAAAGGACTTGCTCGTGTATCCATTCACAGCCATCCAGGCTGTATTCATTCACTCATCCATCTATCCATGCACAAACATTTACATGTACAGTCACAGCATTGCTTTGCAACAGGGATATGTTCTGAAATTGTGTCCTTTGATAATTTTGTTGCTGGGCAGACATGGTAAGGTATATATATACAAACCTAGATGTATGTATAAGTATATCTAGATGTATATCTAGATATCTAAGGTATTTAGATACAAACCTATGGTGTATAGAGTATACTGTATAAGGTTACAGGTTACATATAGCCTATTGCTCCTGGGCTACAAACTTGCACAGCATGTTACTTTAGCAAATACTGTAGGCAATTATAGCACAACGTTATTCGTATATCTACACATATTTAAATACAAAGAGATATGCTAAAAACACGGTATGGTGATCTTTAAAAAAAAAATAGGGACAGGGTCTCACTATGTTGCTTAGGCTGGTCTTGAACTCCTGGGCTCAAGTCGTCCTCCCACCTGAGCCTCCCAAAGTGCTGGGGTTACAGGCATGAGCCACCATGCCCAGTCGCCCTTGTATATGCAGTCTGTCATTGGCCAAAATGTCATTGTTTAGTACATGACTGCATACGTGTGTGTGTGTGTGTGTGTGTGTGTGTGTTTGATATTAGATTCAAACCCAGTCCTTTGGACATCAGAATCTTTTCTCACAACCTCTACACTGTACTTCTGTTCACTGTTGCAGTTTTTTTAACTTTTATCCAGAAAACTGATTGAGGGCAGTATCACAAAACAAGAAGGGTCACATGAGAACTGCAGACATGGTCCATTGGTTGCTCTTCATTCTTCTAGGAAAACAAGAATCACGGTGCGATTAGAGTTCTAAAATAGTTCTTACAGTAGCCATGAGAACAGAAATGATGGAGGACCCTCTCTGCCTGATTTTAATCTCATTCTCCCCAGGACTTTCTAGAATAATTAATACTATCACATATTTCCTCATATGCAAGCCAACTTGTAGAATCCTGGGTCAATCAGTCTCCCCAGGACTTTCTAGAATAATAAATACTATCACATATTTCCTCATATGCAAGCCAACTTGGAGAATCCTGGGTCAATCTGAAATCAAGTGGGCCAAGCAGGTTCACCTTCTCACCCCCAAGTCGCTTTGGGTATGAGGCTGCATTGTTTTTGAGCTGAAGCTAAATCTGCTACATCATGAAGTGTTTGTCTTTAGATGTAGGTGTGAATTCAGTGGAATTTATTCAAGGTGCATTGTCTTGCCCTATAAATCATCTGCAGGGGAAACTAACTGCTTTTTAATTTGGTTGGATGGCATCGTCCCCAGCATTGTTTGCACAGTGCAGTGTAGGCAAAGTGACCTGTGGTTTTAATTAGCTGTGTGCATCCCCACGGGAACATTGGCGCCCACACGGTGTCACTTCCCTCTTGTACATTCCTGGTTAAGGGAATGGTTTTAGCTCCATCTGCCCAGCAAGTGGATAAAGGTTTTGTGACTGAAAATTAAGGGAGAACTTTAGGAATCATTTCTTTTTCCTTTTATTGAATATCATCAGTCTTTCCAGAGGGGGCATCGTGCACAGATTCTTCTCCTGGGTCCAGTTTCATCATCCCTCTTAACACCATGTGTGGGCTCAAAGCCTGTGGTGTGGATATGTGAAGCAATAATTTGCATCTAACTCATAAATAACTTGTGGCATTTTAGGGCAGGTTCTGTTGTTCTCCCCCATGAACAACCTCACACTGCTAGTGAAACAAAGATTCTAGATCCTTAAGTTCTATCACCCCAGTGTGGACAGATGGAGAGATAGAAATCAAGTGTCCCCCACTTACTTAATGACTTGTCTCATGGTGAGATCCCAACCTCCTGGCCCCTCAACTTATTTCATAGAGTCCAAGCTGAGGCAAGAGCAGCATAAAGCTTTGCTGGGAAAAGAAGAGAACTGTGCCTCGCCCTGTTCACTGCCCCACAAACCCTTACATTTGAAGATCTAAGGATAGTTGGCTCCTGGGTACCCTGCTTGGAAGCAGCCTAGCAAGGTGCTAAGAATGTCCCTATACCACCTTAGTGCAGCAGAGTAGAGGTGATGGTATTGTTGTATGGGAGCACTAGGCCAACATTTGACTTTCTTAGGGCTCCTGCTCCTTATGGGAGAGATGCAAACTATTCTCATAGGCCCAAGGGGACTACTCTCCTCTCTGTTGCAGGGCCTTTGCACATGCTGTTTCTGCCACTTCAAGGGCTCTCCCCCACATAATCTTCTCCTAGCTAACATTTATCATTTCTGACCCCCCAGAACACACCCAGTGTTTTATAGTGAGCAGGTCTGTGCAAACCTACCCGTAAAGCCCAAGGGAGCTGAGAAGCCAAAGAAAGAGGCTGATGAATCCAGCTTCCCACCAAGAAGCATTTAATAGGGACTTAGGAACAGAAGCCATGTCTCAGGTGGCTGCAAGATGTGATGGTGGATCCCTGCATGTTACCCCCAGCCTCAAAGCTTGTATAGCATAAGGAATTTGCCTAAGGTCAGGATTTATGGTAAATATGTGTTTATAACAACATCAGGGTTGTTTTGACCTAAGAGCAGGATTCACAGTAAGTAGGTGGAAGTAGAAGGCTTAGAGGTATTCCTGGAATGAGTGTTAATCAGAAGTCAACATGGTGGATGGATGAGCATCCAAGATGGAGCTGCTTTTGCCTCCATACCAAGTGTTCCTGATATATGCTCCCATAGCCTCCTGAACTTCACTTACCATGACTGTGATTGAATGGTGAGTTGTTTAAATTTATTTAATGACTTTCACTTCAGCTTAAATGAAAAAAGCTTCATGAGAGAGGAACTGAATCAGGCTTATTCACCACTGAATTACCAGCATCTAGGTCTTCAATTAATGCTTGCTAATTGAATGAATTTCTAAACTCAGTTTATTTTTCAGTGGAACATTTTTTAAAACTTCTCCTTTGTGTTAAAGGTCTTTGTGGAAAAAAGTTACAAAAGTACAGTAGCAATCTACTGCACATACTAGCATTTTGAATGGATATAATTGCAGTGTCAAACAATCATACCGATCACTTCTACGTTCAGAGTCCTTAGTAGGCATTTTGGGTAATAAAAGATGTATGCGACAGGGACCTTGCCCTAAAAAATACTTATCTAATTTTAAAGACACATCAATGCACATAACACAATTAGTTAATGATACAAGTAAAATCTGTATAATAATCAAAACTATGGATACCTCACACCCATTAGGATGGCTACTATCAAAACGAACAAACAAAACCCAGAAAATAACAAGTGTTGATGAGGATACGGAGCAATTGGAACCCTTGTGCACTGAGTTAGATCTGCTTAAGGTTCATACGTTGCAAGTTGTTGATACATTTTGTATCCCTTTAATATAAAAGACCTCCTCCATCTCATTATTTTTCCTTACAATTTCTTTGTTAAAGAAACCACAAAAAATAAGCTGGGCACGGTGGCGCGTGCCTGTAATCCCAGCTACTCAGGAGGCTGAGGCAGGAGAATTGCCTGAACCCACAAGGCAGAGGTTGCGGTGAGCCGAGATCGCACCATTGCACTCCAGCCTGGGTAACAAGAGCAAAACTCTGTCTCAAAAAAAAAAAAGAAAGAAAGAAAGAAACCAGTGGTTCGTCCTGTATAGATTTCACAGCCAATAGAAACACAGAGTTTTTGGTATTTGTATTGCCATGGCATTGTGTAGTTTGTCCCTCTGTTCCTGTATTTCTAAATCGACCCAGTGACCTGCTCCTGAGCCTAAGAGTGCTCACTGCCTCTCCCCAGTGTGTCAAGATACAAGTGAGGCTAATGAGTTTAATTATCCTCAAGTAGCAGCCTCTCCTTCTCTTATCATCGTTAGCATAAAACTGAAAGTTTATCAGGCTCATTTCCTACTTGCCACACACTGGGCTGAGCGTGTACACATATTATCTCATGGAACATTTCACAACGGTCTTATGAAATATCATAGTACAAATTTAAGATTCACTTTAGCTGCCAAGCATCTAAACCCTTTCCTGTGTTTGGGGAGTTGCCCACCTTATGAATAAGAGGCAGAGTTTGTCTCTTTCTGTGCCAGGTAGCACATTTCCAGCCAGAGCACAGATAAAAAGAGCCAAGTTTCTAGTCATTGTTTGAGCCACCAAATTACACTCACCCAAAGCCAGCCCTGCCTCGGGGCATATGAAATTATAAAGTCTTGGTTTCCTTAGAGTCCTTAGCAATCAGAAAAAAAGTCTGATAGGATGGAAAGATACTTATGAAATAATGTGGAGTACACAAAACAGCATAGGATATTACATGTGCAATGTAATTACAAGTGTATAAAAATACAATTAAATTTAAAACAGCTGCATAAAAATAATTGGAAAAAAGTAACCAGAAATAGTAATGGCCATGTGGGTGAATTCTGGGAAAATGAGTACTTCATCCTTGTATTTTTCTGTATGTAGTGTCTTCCAAATCATAAATGCTTTTGAAAATATGCACATATACACCCTCACTCCCATACACACACACACACACACAAACACATTATATGTGGGATTCAGGCATGGCCAGGAATAAAGACACTAATGCCCTACACACGTGTTGTATCAGGTAAGGAAGGACATCTTCTGGCCCGTTCAGATGCATAACTTGATTTGATTTCATGTCCCTGCATGACTACCAAGTGCTTTGCTGAAGTTCAAATGTATGAGGCATCTTTAGATCCATTACCACTGTGGCTCAGTAGCTGCCCTGAAAATGGCTGTTACTAAAGAAAAGGCAAAGCTATAACCCTTTAAGTGGGCTCTGTGCACTGAACTGAGAAAGCAGCTGAAAGTCTGCATGTGGCACAGGAGATGCTTGATGAGCTGTGGGGAGACCTTCTCTCCTGCACAGGTGTACATGCACAGACTGCACCTCTTTTAAAACTCTGCTTCAGGTGAACTGAAGAGGGGAAAAGCGACACCACAAATACAGTTGACTAAAGTTCTGAAGAAAGCAGGAGGGCAAGTCATGCAGTCATCTGAGGGAGCAGTGTTCCCAGCAGAAGGAATAGCAAATGCAAGGTCTTTGGGGTATATTTAAGGAATGAGAAAGAAGATAGTATAGCTGGATCAGAGTGAGCTAAAGGGAGGGTAGTAAGAGGATTATAAAATATTGTGTAATTTAAAAACATGTTGACCTTTAACAATTAAAATTTATTTTATTTAATTTATTTTTTGAGATAGGGTCTTGCTCTGTTGCCCAGGCTGGAGTGCAACCTCTCAGCTCACTGCAACCTCTGTCTCCCAGGTTCAAGCAGTTCTGCCTCAGCCTCCCGAGTAGCTGAGATTATAGGTACCTGTCTCCACGCCCGGCTAATGTTTGTATTTTCAGTTGAGATGGAGTTTCACCATGTTGGTCAGCCTGCTCTCAAACTCCTGACCTCAGGTGATTCACCCACCTCAGCCTCCCAAAGTGCTGGGATCACAGGTATGAGCCACCACACATGGCCACAAATTAAAATTTAAAACAGAAATGCAATCTCATATAACTGTGCTTTTCACAAGATGATTACAACCACCATTCAAATTTAATTTATAGCTTACTTTGAGTTCATTCATTAGGGTTCTCTTGAGAAACAGAACTGATAGGTTGGAGAGAGAGACAGAGACAGAGACATTTGCTTTAAGTGGGTGGCTCAAACAAAATCTGCTGAGCAGGCCATTAGGCTAGACAATTTCTTCTTGATTGAGAAGGTAATTCTTTGTTCTAGTCAGGCTTTCAACTGATTGAATGAGGCCCACCTGCGTTATGAAGGGCACTCTGCTTTACTCAAAGTCCACCAATTTAAATGTTAATCTCATCCAAAAAACACCCACACAGAAACATTCAGAGAAATGTTTGGCAAAATATGTGGGCACCTTGGCCCAGCCAAGTTGACACAAACAATTAACCATTACTATGAGTGATGTGATCTGATGACGATTTAAAGTAGCTTGTTCTGAATTAAAGTTGTATGATATCTGTCTTCATCTTCAGTTCCTGTCAGTGCATTGCTGTGATTATGTGTTGGGAGATCATTTGAGGTCAGAACCAGGTGGCCTGCCTGTGCTCTTGTGTAAAGGGCCCTTCACTCACTCACTCTCACTGAGGGGCCTGCCCAGGCGAAGGAGCTTAGCCAGTACTCTGCCTCTGTGTCCTTGGAAGACCTCTCACTGCCACATGGGTTACTTCTCTGACTCCTTCAAGTCTATTTCCTCTCTTAAGAAATTCTATTTAAAGATAACTCCATTAATAGTCTTGCCTTCTGTGCCGGAAATAGTTTGATCAGAGAAACTGAGCCTCTATGGGTGAGAGAATCAGTTATTTATCATAACCTTACACAGTTGTGAGAGCTGGTGGGGCCAGCTTGCCTCTTGCTTCCAGCATGGAGCCTGCTGTCCCTAAAGGTCCACCAGACTGCATTTAGGAAGGGAAGCTGGTAGAGACAATGGGACAAGGACAGACTGGAGCTGTTTCACACCATCTCCTGCCTCAGTGATGTGGGTGGCCTTTGGGAGATGCTGGCACCTTTGCCTCAAAGCTGCACACAGAGGCCCAGGGCCTGGAGTTGCTGAAAGAGGAGCCGAGAGTCCAGGTGTCCGCACAGGAACAAAAGGGCTGTTTGGTTGATCAGTAAAGACATGCAGAGCTGCCCCAGGCCCCTGGGAATGAACTGGCTCTCCAAGGACAAAACACATGGCTGCTCTTCTACTGCTGCCTTTAAGTCCTGCACAAGATGCTTCCTGTGGCCAAAGCTAACCCAGAAGTACAGAGGGAAGGAATTCTGGAAAATGTAACCCCACCTTCACTGGGTTGAGACAGTCCAAAGTCATCATAGCCTGCCCAGTGTCTAGGTGGCTTCTACATACACTGCACTTAACCAAACTGGACCTCCAGGTATGATAATGAGATCATTCATCTGCCCAGAATGATGCAGCAATTTCTTGTACAAAGGAAACAAAAGTGCTAACCTTCCTCCCTAAAAAGGATGAAAAGTCCTTTTATCCATTTTTGGGTGATCATTCTTTTCCACCTGAGTTAAACTTCCCATCTGGTATTCTGTAACCTAAGTGTTGAGATAAGGGTTAGTCACTATTGACGCCTATTATGTTAGATAGTAGAGGAATGGACAAAAGGAAGAAAATCATGATTCATGTATACATATTAAAACTAGGGAGTGGCCGGGTGTGGTAGCTCACATCTGGAATCCCAGCACTTTGGGAGGCTGAGGTGGGTGGATCACGAGGTCAGGAGATTAAGACCATCCTAACCAACATGGTGAAATCCCATCTCTATTTAAAATTCAAAAATTAGCTTGGTGTGGTGGTGCTCGCCTATAATCCCAGCTACTTGGGAGGCTGAGGCAGGATAATTGCTTGAACCCTGGAGTCAGAGATTACAGTGAGCTGAGATCATGCCACGGACTGCACTCCAGCCTGGCAGTAGAGTGAGACTCCATCTCAAAAACAAAACAAAAACTCACGGAATAATACTCAAATTGCGTTCATTTCTACAATTGGTCACATGGCCATAGCTGATATTTACAACTGCCTTCTACTACCCATTTCAAATTCCTTTTTCCCTCAGCAAGTACTTCTGCTGGGGTTGTGGTTACTTGCTTGGAAAAGTGGTCCAGACCTTCATCTGTTTCATCTGATAAGGTTCTGATCATCCGCAGTCCTGCTGGAATGGGTTGCTGCAGTTTTCCATCCACTGTTCAGGGCACTCAGGTACTGAGAGAAGCGTCAGGGATTTGCCTTCATTTCAAACATACTTCTCACCTTCCATTGTGTAGTTACAGCCCAGTCTTCCCTCCATAGTCAGCATTCATCCCCCAGGAAGTACAGCAGCTCTCCTCTTTGCTATTAATTCATTGGCAGGGGGATCCCAAAGTGGCCAGCTGGCTTTCTTAGCTTCCATTTTAATAGAACCACTGATGTACCTTTTCATGGAAACCTTTATCCCCTGGGAACAAAGTGTCCTGACCAGCAGAGACTAAATTCATAGAGATGAAAGAAAAAATATTTTACTAGGAATAAGAGTGAGAAATGTCACTCCCATTTCCACCCTTGACTTCCAGCCTCATGAATTCTAGCTATGGGAAAAATAAGCCTTTATTACACACTGTATACCATTCTACTGAGTTTCCAAAAGGCATTTCGTTTTTTTCTGAAGCCAAATACTTCAAACACAGTAAGATGAGTGGAGCAGGAATCTATTTGCCTCATTTCATGTGCTGAAAAGTGAATCCTATAGTCAGAAGCAATGCTGTGCTAAATAACAGAATGGTGGTGAATAAACCTTTTTATAATTCCAAAAACACTATAATGGATAGTGTTGTTGGTCCCATCCAAAACTGGCCATTTTTTAAACTAGGTAATAAATGGGTTAGAGTAACAAGTGCAGATGAGGTATGTATTGTCTCTTCCTTAGTAGTAAGGCCAGATGCAGCCACTTGTTCTTCATCTTAGAAGGGATTTTCTTGACAGAGTAAAACAACTGTTCTCTTAGAAATTTATTCAGGGTGGTTGTTATACCCCCTGGATTGTTGTGGGATTGATTTCCCATCTTTTGTGTCATATTGAGGTATCTAGAGTAATTGATGTCAAGGAGTCTGAAGCTTCTGAGATTTTATCCTACTTGTAAGCTAATAATTGCCACAGTTTCATAGAGGTCAGTGGAAGACATGAGACTCCTGAATCAAAGACAAAGGACTTTATTCCTCATAGCAATAATGGTAACCAGAGTGTCAGCATTTCTTGCACCAGTTCCCCAGCCCCATTTCCTACAGGGCAACACAAAGAAGGTCTTATGGCACATGTACACACATTGGATTCCATTAAAGGAACAGAATCCCGAGGTTTGGGAACCCGAGCCTTTTATAATGGGCAGTAAGCATGAATGCCCTTTCCTCCAGAAGCAGACATTATTATTATACTGCACAGTAAGCATGGCTAACTTTTGCTTTAGAGGAAGACACTGTGTCTATCTTCCAAGGCTAGTCACTATACAAACTTACTGGAAAAGATAGTTTAGAACAAAGGCTGTCAGTTCTTCTACTTGCAAGACCTGCAGAAATTGGAAAAAAAGTTATCTCCCAGCAGTTGTTGCTTTCTGTTCACCCAGGACAAATCACCATGATATTACCGATGTGATGGGCCAGCTTGATGTTCTGTGGATGGAAAGATGATAAAGTTCCATGAGGACTAAAATATGACACAGGACTAGAGAGTGGATGAGATAGGGTAGTGAAGCCATGTTTCTGACCCTGCTACTTGAAAGAAAATGGCTTCATATCCTTGATAACAGGTGTAGAGAAAACAGCATTTGTCAGATCAATGGCTGTGGACACTTGCTAGGGAAGTAATGATTTGATATTGCAATAAAACTACATTTCAAACAGTAAGTTCACTTGGAGTCACAGCATGATGAGGTTTGCAATAATCACTGTCATTCTCCCAGATTCATCTGTTTTCTGTACAGGCCAAATAGGTGAGTGGAATAGAACGTGGTAGGAATCACTATCTTGCATCTTTCAAGTCCTTGATTAGGTGGCATGAATCTTTAAAATTCCTCCGGGAATGTAGCTTTGCTTTTAGTTTACTACTTGCTGAGTAGAGGCAGATTTAGTGGCTGTCTTTTGGTCGTTCCTACCGTAGCATCTCCACTTCACAGGCCAGGGAACCCATGTTGGGGTGTTGCCAGTTGCAGAGTATGTGTATCCCAATTTTGCAATCTGAACTGGGGAAATCAGCAAAGGGTGGGTCTGACCAAGTCTATGAAGAAATGGACATACATAAAAATGTAATTGATCACCTAACCTTCACAAGTCCTTCTTCTTGTGCATGGTGTTTTAGCTCCAGAAATTAATTTCCATTTAGAGCCTGTGTTCAGTAATCCCTGAAAAGTTTTATTATCTACCCTTCTTCAATGCATAGTCACTCTTGTAAATGACCCTAGGTTCTTTTGGAGGAGGCTGGAAGAGAGATTTAGTCTAAACTTCTGCCATGAAGCAGAACTTCCTCCAGAGGGCTTGGCCTCTCTTTCATTCAAGGGGCTCTGTTTGTCCTCGGTATAGGGTAAGGTAAGAGAGGGACACTTGCGCACAACTTAAGGAGATGATTACTGTTGGGTCATGCAAGTACATTGCCCTGCCTGTGGGCATCTGCATGACCCTGGCAGTGGATACCTTCTGAAATTTTGCACCCCATGTGCCTTCTTGCCTCACTCTAATCTAGTCCAGCTTCTGAACTAACTCGAGTCTGACAGTTGGATGAGAGGCTGCAACAATCTATTGTGGTGACCAAATTTAGGCATCTGTTCCCCAGATGTAAAGCTTTCTTGCCTATACAGATGAAGACTTCAGTAAGCTGCTCAACTACTTCAGTTCTAAGAATACTACAGTCAACACCAAAGACACTGCAGGTCACACTACTCTGGTGGCTGGGCTCTGCTCCCCATCACCACCCATCCTCATCTGAGATTCAGAGCTTCACCTTGACTCCCCGATCCAGCAGGCTCCCATCATCCTCAGTGAATTCAGGAAATCCAGTTCAATCACAACAGTTCCCACTGTCATTCTGGCCTAAAGAACATTTCACCACCACCTCCTCTGTGTCTAACCATCAAGGGCCAAGAAATAGTCATTTAGCAAGTCCATGCTGGCGTAGTCCAGGAAAGACAGACGCGGGGTCTACAAATCATTGCATTTTGTGTAAGTAGAATGATTTCTCTGTCAGTGTTCCCACTTGTAGAAGAAGTCAAGTTTACAGCTCAGCAGTGTAGCCATGCAGACATTTGACACAAAGAGCTCCTCATTTACAATGAATGGCAGCTGTGTGTGGCTGGTCTACCTGCTGCCTGCTACTGTCACTCTGCTTTGCAGAGGGTCAGCCTTTTCATGTAATCCATGCCTGGCTGGGTTAAGGAACACCTTATGTGCCTATGATGACACCCTTTGTCCCAGGGACTAGTTGGCAGGGCAGTAAATTAGTACCAAGCCATAGTTGGTTCAGAGCCAGGACTAGTCTTGGGTACACATTGGGGAGCCCATTTGTGTAACCCTGCTAGAAAAACTAAAGAAAACAAAAGTAGGAAGAGACACAGGGTTTAGAAATAAAGAGATGTTACAGAGGGTTTAGAAATAAAGAGCTCTATGAGTTTATTTCAAATTACTTTTTAGAACCATTTTTACACCAAGGATCATGGCAGAAACTTGTACCTTTGCTCTAAATCTCAGTTCTTTTTGGGCGTGGTAAACATTCTCAAGTTTCCTTTCCACATTATAAAGGCTAACTTAGTTTTCTGTGCCAGAAGGTTTGAAATTGTTCCAGTGGTCTTTGGGTCCAAGAGTATCTAGGCATCTGTATGGGTTTAGATGGTTGTAAATTCCTTTTAAAGTACTTATGAACTTTAAGCCTAGAGCCCTCTTTAGAAAACTGAAACACTTTATAAACCACCTCATAGTTTCCTCCTGTAATTAAAAAACAACTTATGATTAATGCTTTTCTAGCTTCATTTAGAACATGTTTTGTTAAATTGCAAACTTCGAACATGTACATTTTGCCTATCTACCAGGTTTTACATATAAGCAGTAGTTTAATTATACAAACAAAGACACTATTTTAAGTTAGAAAGAAAATTAATCTTTCCTTTCTTCCTATCTCTTTGAGAGAGGCTATTTTCCTTTTTCCTGTTCCCCTTAATTCATTTTCTTTGAAGCTCTTTGAGTTGTTTTCATAATAACTCTAGGCTTTGAGATTTGGGGAGAAGTTTTAGACAGGTAACTTTTACAATACCTGTTTCTTTTTAGCTTATTATGGTTTCTATTTTGGAAGCAGATGCTTCTAATATTACTTGGGAAAATGCATTTATTATGTGTCAGGCTGTATGCTTAATGCTTTACAGGCTTATCTCATTTGATCCACATGGCAATGCTACTGAGATAGACACTTTTAAAATAAAGGATACCTACTCTTCAAGTAGTTTTGACAAATGTCTATCAAGACAGCATTTTTATCACCCAGGAACATTTCCTTGTACCCCTTCTTAGACAATCCCCCATCCACACACACTCCAAACAGCTCCTGTTCTGATTTTTATCGAAATGGTTTCATTTTGCCTATTCTAGAATGTCATGTGGTATACATTTGTGTGTATGTTTGTTTGTTTCCACTTATAACAACTTTTGTATTAGTCTGTTGTTTTTGTGTGAGTTACACCCTGGAGGGCCCATCTAAATGCCAGAGGCTCCTAAGAAAGGGTGAAGTCTCCCGTTTGTTAATTCCTCACTGAATTGATAGTCCAGAAATTGCTATAAAGGATCAGTCAGAAAATGAAGGGCAGATGGCCTGGACCTGTTAAACTGACATAAGTTGGCCAGGCACAGAGGCTCACACCTGTAATCCCAGCACTTTGGGAGGCTGAGGTGGGTGGGTCACTTGAGGTCAGGGGATTGAGACCAGCCTGGCCAACATAGTGAAACTCGGTCTTTACTAAAAATACAAAAATTATCCAGGCATGTTGGTGTACACCTGTAATACCAGCTACTTGGGAGGCTGAGGCAGGAAAATAGTCTGAGCCCAGGAGGCAGAGGTTACAGTGAGCCAAGTTTGTGCCACTGCACTCCAACCTGGGTGACAGAGCAAGACTCTGCCCCAATAATAATAATAATAAACTGACGTAAGGCACTGAAAAGGGTGGCTTTTTATGTAAAATAAATAAATAAATAAATAAATACATATTTTCTTCCTTCTTTTTATGTGTAATGCAGATATCTGGATTCCCAGGGACTTGTATTAAATATTATGTATCTAATTAAATCACATATAACATGAAATTACAAATGCAATGAAAATTACAGTAATTTCCAGACACCACACTTTCAGTGTACTCCCTCTTCACATGGGATGGATTCCGTCCATTTTAATTTGGCCACTTGTTTTTGATGGTCCACACCAGAAGCCAGCATTCTGCACTTGAACGTTAACACCAGTGAATGTTTTGGAGCTGCGTGGTGAACGCTGCTGGGATGAAGTGCTGGGTATTGCAGGGACACTTGGTACAGTGTCTTCCTTGTCAAGCTTGATTCCATTTGCCTAAAGGCACAATTATAGCACTGCTAGATGACAGAGAAGCTGCGTGCTGTTAGAAGACTCTTCCACCACCCCATTTCTCAAACTGGATACCTTTATCTTTAAGGGAATGCACAGGAAAGAACAGCTAACAAATCTAGCACTTATTGTATGCCAGGTTCTGCCCAATACATGTATTAACTCACATGTCCTCATGTGAGGAGGTGGATGCCGTTATGACCTCCTTGTACACCCAAGGGGAGAGGCCACTGTCTATCTGCCTCTGGTTTCGAGTGATTGATCCTGGGTTCTCCCTTTGTATTTCTGCATAGCAAAGGGAGCTCTTTGTTTTGACACACTGCCTAGCCTGGCTGTATATCAGGACTCAGGATAAGAGCTATTTGTAGTGGCACTCGAATACCTTGACCTTCAATGTCCCACAGTGAATTCCTGATTAAGTTTCAAGCACAGAGTTTGGCTTAAAAAAAATCATTCAAAGAATTTATGCTGTGCATTAGCTTAGTTCAGCTTGGATGGTACGTTCATTGTGCCCTTATCACGTTTCCCCTCTCCTGTCACAAACTTCTACTCTTGGTTCCTGTGTGAACTCTGTGAGCCTTGGCACCTCCATGTATCTCGAGTTTCATCACCTGTAAAATAATAAAACCTTTGCTCCTCTCTGAGTTTGCTAAGCCTTCACTGGGATGCAGTCATTTTTTTAAAATGCTGAGAAAGATAAATGTGCCCACTTAGTGTTAAATGGCAAGTCACCCTGAGTTTGCAATGAAGCACTTAAGACTCTCTGTTAGCTCCCTGGTGCCCTCATGAGAGCCAAAACTCTTGACATTTTCATACGGCCTTCAGCAACTGACCCCTGCTCTTCTCTCTGGCCTCATTTTCAGCTTCATCCTCTGAAACAACATTTGGTCTTTTACAACAGGACCTCCAAGCCTCCAGGGGTTTCATATGCAAGCCCATGTGGTCGGACACCCTGTGCTCTGTCTCCCTTGCCTGACCACTTCCTGCTCTGCTCACTCAGGTTCAGCTTTGACATTGCCCCCTGGGATACTAATATGGTTTGGCTGTGTCCTCACCCAAATCTCATCTTGAATTCCCGCCTGTTGTGGGAGGGACCTAGTGGGAGGTAATTGAATCATGGGGGCAAGTCTGTTGCCCCCTGCTGTTCTCATGACAGTGAGTAAGTTTCCTGAGAGCTGATGGTGTTAAAAAGAGGAGTTCTACACAAGCTCTCTCTCTTTGCCTACTGCCATCCGTGTATGACATGACCTGTTCCTCCTTGCCTGCTGCCATGATTATGAGTCTTCCCCAGACACTTGAAACTGTAGTCCAATTAAACCTCTTTCTTGTGTAAATTGTCCTGTCTCTGGCATGTCTTTATCATACCTTCCTTACACCCCAGGTCGGGAACCAGAGCCCCTCCCATGGCCTCCCTTTATCACTGCACATCACAGGCACTATCGTCATCACCTCTTTGCTTACCTGTATCCCTTCACTTCACTATGCATTCCAAGGTTTTTATTATTGAATCTCTGGTGCCTAGTAAAGTTCTTGACACATAGCTAGTTGGTCAAGAAGCAAAAGACCTCCTGGAGGGATTATAGTTTTAAATCCACTCTCTTATCACCTAGGAGCTAGATACAACATAACCATCTTAGAAATTAAAGCATGAAGCTTCCTTTAATAAAAAAATAAATGAGTGAATGTAAGTTTGAGAAAGGGTAGGCTCTTGCTAGTTCTCACAAGAGAGAAAAAGGCAATAACTCCACAAATGTCTATTTTTGTGAACCTGGAAAATTATTTGGAAGCGGGAGAGGAGGGTCAAGCCTGACGCCAAGAGAACCTGGATCATAACCTTGATGAGATTTAAACCTGAGAATCATGTGGATCTTTTTCTGAGTGACAAGGAAGAGTCAGTGGAGACCCACTGTGTAGGCATTGCTGTGGGCAGTAGATTATTAGTTAGAAAATGCATGCAATCACGTATGTGAATGTGAAAAATTGTGGGTCTTGCTGCCACCTAAGAATAAGACCATCTCATCATTAATCATATGTTTTCATTTGCACTGGATCCCATCACAAAGGAATTAATGTCTGTGGCAGTCAGGTGGCTCTTAACTCCTTAATAAGAATAATGAGGTTTTACTTTTTCACAAACAAGGATGTGACCCAGAAACTAATACCACCTAGTAAAATCCAAACCAACTGCTTCCCACTAGACAAGGTTTTCCTCTCCGGAAAAGCTTCACCTGGCCAGACCGAACTCTTTCTCCCTGGACCCATGACAAGTACAGACTGTTCATTTAGTGAATCACTCTACCTCTTCTATTCTCTTCTTGAAATATGTTTTCAACCTTCAGGCTTTAATTTCTAATATGTTTATGTTCTGTCTAGCTCCTAGGTGATAAGAGAGTGGATTTAAAATTATAATCCCCCCAGGAGAACAAACATGGCCTAGTCTTTTGCTTCTTGACCAAAGGAGGTAATTGGTAAAATATTTGTTGATCTGACCATTGATTTCTCTCTCAGTCTCAGCACACATGGGTCACAACGGACAGTCATTTTTCATCTCTCATTTGGCTTTCTAATAATTCTTTCTTAAAGTGAGTCCATTTGCTCATGTGACCTGGTCAGGCATGAAGAATACGGCCTTTCCTACTGCCTCTCTGGCCACAGGCCCTGCCCGAGTGGCCCTCTGTCATCATGCTCTGCCAGCTCACTTCAAAGCAAAGTCTGGCCTTTTGAACAAAAGGCACAGTAGGGCTGACAGGACAACCCTGCAATGTAGTTGAACATAAATGGATATGAAAATGAGACACCGCTTCTCTCACTCACCATGGCATTGTGCTTTGAGGGCCTCTGGTGAGCTTGAAGAAACCCCAGGCCCCTTTTTGAGAGCTTTGATGTGCCACTGTAACCAATGCACAGCAGGACATTGCACCCTGGTTCACATTTAAGCCATCCTGTTTAATTTGAGCGAAACTCTCCTTACAGGAGAACTAAACAGTAACCACATCACAGGGAGATCTTAAAGTAGCAGCAAACATCTGCTGCAAGTGTAGTGACAAGCACGTGACCCTAATGGCCCGCAGCCCCCACTGAAAAAGTGCAGATGTCTATAGAAAGGATGAATTCTGTTTATAAGATGCTTTTGGTTTGAACTTTTTCTTTGGCTCTTGTTAAATGGAGAACTTAGCAACCTATTGAAAAGAAGGCGTTCTGTCTCCACCCTGTAGAACCAAATTGTTTCCTTGCTCCTCTGACTTCCTGACGGCTAAAGAAGTCTTGCTCTATCTCAGACAGTTAGTGAAGCATTGTCAGAATGGCCAATGGCACATTAACCGGCCCTATGTTTCCTAAGAGTCAGTGCAGTCCTTCAACACAGAGCTGGGTATTCAGAGACCTGAATGTTAGTCTTACATTGGCACGGATAGTTGTATGGTCCCCCATAAGTCACTACCCTGACTGCATATGATTTTGCATCTGTAGAAATCAGCAGTAGTCCCTTCCAGATGTATCATCTGGCATTTCTCTCTCATGCATTTCTCTGGGCTAGTGAATTCTTATCAAATTTCAACCTCACTGACACCGCCATGAGATGGCTTCTATTCATCGGGTGGTAATGGAGGGCTATAAGAATTATCTGGGGAATACTATCAATGCATTATAAATCGCCAGAGAGGCTTTATCAGTTCAATAGTGGATCTTTGCTAACTCTGAAAAGTCCATTTTTATTTTCTGGCTTAAAGACATTCACAAGATATTTTCCAAATATACATTTCCCTTGAGCAGTGTTTTCTCTGGGATGTTCAGGTCCAACAGAATTAGATGTCACAGAAATGTTAGGTCATTCTAATTCACTGCAGTTCATCTTTGCAATTGTGTGCAGGGCATGACCCAGAAATACAGAAATGAATGAAGCAGAAGAATTTTCAGTCTCATCCTCTCTATCCTTGCTTATGCAGACGCAGTCAGGCGGATGACTCTGTGACCTCTCACCCTGGATACTCTTGATATCCACATCACTGCGGTAAGGCATCTTCAAACTCTGTTGTCCTGAATCAAGGGTGAAAATGTTTCAAATCTTCACCCCTTCCTGATTCCAGAGGGGTCTTTTAGTGGCCTAAGCAAAGCCATTAAACAAATAGTCCCCATCAACATGAAAGAGGGTAATTTGTGGTCATTTTTTAGTTCGTTACAACAAATGCCAAGGCTCACTTTTTGATTGAAAGGCACCCAGGAAGAGTCTTCAGGGCCTACAGATGAGATCAAGATGAAAATGGCTTTGAGATCAAAGTCTTCTTTGCTGCAGTGCACTGGAGGGGTTCTGAGTCCAGCCAGGCAGTGAAGGAAGAGTTCCCCACACAGCACCTGGCTCCTCCTGCCTTTCTGAAGAAGGTTTGCATTTGGTGAACAGCTTAGGAAGTAAACATGGCTTTGCTTAACATGGCCAGCTTCCAGAGATGGAAACAGTAGATGTTATGTAGCCCAAAAGACAGAAGAAAAGAGAAAGGAAGATGGCACACTGTTGGGTTGGTTTCTGGCGAGTTCTAACCGCATCAATGCATAAAACTATATCTATCTGTGCCTGACTTAGCAAAGTGACAACAGTGTCACAGAATCTGATTTTGTCATTAGCAGCTGCCCCTCTTTTGGAAAAGCAGTCCTTCACCTTTGCTGTAGGCTCACAATAAAGTACCATCTTCCTCTTTTTATAGCCACAGTAAGGAAATGAGCTACCAACTGAGCTGTACCTAGTATCCCTTGGGTGGAGAGGAGTGCTAACATGTCCTTATTCACCCTAGCTCCAGGCCCACTGCCCACTTTCAGGGGATGATTAAAGCTGAGTGAGAGTGAGTCAGGATCTCTCCAGCAACCAAAGGCCTGAAGTAGCAATTGATTGAATGAGACCAGAAGAGTGATCTGGAAGAGTTAATGAGCATTCAGCATTGCTTGGCTCTGCTTCCTGATTCAGCCTTCCACATGGTGAGAATGAATCTGACCCAAGATTTGTCAAGTGTTTTACCATGCCATTATTCGAAATAAAAGTCCTCTCCATCCTCTTGTTGCTAAGGAAGACACTGATTTTTCAAGAAAGAAAAGCTAATATTCTTGCAAAAAGTGCAAATAGAATGTCTGGCCAATCACTGGACTGACAGAATTTGCCATCATTGTGCCAGAAGATGAATTCATTTGGTCAGTTAAGCCTGTAACCAATCAAGACAAGAAATTTTTGAAAAACAGACTTTTTACTTAACTAAGTGATACAGTTTTTCTGTGTCCCCACCCAAATCTCAACTGGAATTGTATCTCCCAGAATTCCCATGTGTTGTAGGAGGGACCCAGGTAGCAGTAATTGAATCACAGGAGCCCGTCTTTCACATGCTAGTCTCATGATAGTGAATAAGTTTCACAAGATCTGATGGGTTTATCAGGGGTTTCTGCTTTTGCTTCTTCCTCATTTTCTCTTGCCACCATTATGTAAAAAGTGCGTTTCACCTCCTGCCATGATTCTGAGACCTCCCCAGCCATGTGAAATTGTAATTTCTTCCCAGTCTTGGTATGTCTTTATCAGCATTGTGAAAATTGACTAATACACTAAGTCTACAGGCACATTTATTCAAAATAATCAAATTACTACTCCTGAATAGAGACACATAGAAAATTCCTTTGAGAATTAGCAAACTCATACCTCAATATTGCCAGTAAAACTCTAAATTCTTAAGGTAAAGGTCCATATTTTTGCTGCATTTTTTAACCCTCACATAGATAGTGTGAGATGTATGGTACATTGTCTTATAATGCATCTTATTTCCTGAAAACTTAAGTCATTAATCCAAAGATTTTACCCCAATATTTTTTACCCAGAAAGAAACCCTGAAACTGTGTCTGAATTTTATTGCAAAGAACGTAGGCCAGATGTAGTGGCTCATGCCTGTAATCCCAGCATTCTGGGAGGCTGACTGAGCCAGGAGGATTGCTTGAAGTTTGTGACTAGCTTAGGCAACATAGTGAGACCCTGTCTCTACAAAAATTTATTTTAAAGAATTAGCAAACCATGATGGTACACACATATGTACTTCCGGCTACTCGGGAGGCTAAAGCAGGAGGTTGAGGCTACAGTGAACTATGTTGGTGCCGCTGCACTCTAGCCTGGGTGACAGAGCCAGGCCCTGTCTCTTAGAAAAGAAGAGAGAGGTAAGTGGCAAGTAATTTTCAATTTTTACCACATCACCCCCCTTTTTCTTCAACTCTGTGAATACATAATTATCCCTTGCTAGTTACTTATGCCTTTGAAAAACAGTGTTATTTTGTAATGTAATTGACACATCCATGGACGAAATTGTATGCCCCCAAAATATTGAAACGTTCACCTGAATGTGACTGTATTTAGAGGTAGGGCCTTAGGGAGGTAAAGTTAAATGAGATCATAAGGGTAGGTCTCTAATCACACAAGATTGGTGCCTTATAAGAGGAAGAGAAAGATCTCTCTCTCTCCAAGCATACTCAGAGGAAAGACCACCCAAGGTCACCATGAGAAGGTGGCAATCTGCAAGCCAGGAAGAGAGCCCTCACCAGAAACCAAACAATACTGGACTTTGATTATAGACTTTCAGCCTCCAGAAGTATGCAAAATAAATGTCTGTTGTTTAAACCACTCAATCTATGATGCTTTATTATGGAAGCTCAAGTAGATTAATACAGGCAACTTTATTGAAAACATTATAAATTTTTCTTTTTTCCCTCAAAGGATGAATGTTTCCATAATGAAATAGAAGAATTGTGACAAGAAGCATACCTCCTCTCCCCTTTCTCATGTTAGGCAGCGCAGTAGGAAATGCGGACATGAGTTATCATGCTGAGTTTGGTAATGAGTATTTTCTCTTTTCTTTTTCTCCTCCAATGAAACAACATTTCTTGTGGTCTCAACCATTCACAAAAAGAAGTAAAGGTAGGCCAACTTCAAACACAAATCATACAAGCAACTATAGTTCAACAGCATCAATCTTTCATTTAAATGTATGCCAACATAATGTTGGAGCAATACACATGACCCATTGCTAAGGATACTATTTATAGGAAGTTTCAACACTTTCAGCCTCAAACACTAACATGACCAAGGCAGCAGTTTTCAGAATCAAGCTCACTGAGTTTTTCTTAAAATAACACAAAGAAATCCCAAGACAGCAAAAACAGGCACATCTGTCAGTGCAGCAATTCCTTAAAATAAATCTCTCTCTCTGGAGATACATATATAAACACACACACACACACACACACACACACAAGCAACATTTCTTGTATGTATATATATATACACACATATACACACACGTATATATATACATATATACACACATACATATGTATACACACACACACACACATATACATATATATATATATATACCAAAAAAAAATATTGTTTCATTGGAACTCTGGAGAACTCACACATACATCATGCCCATGACCACCTATGCTATCCATGAGTAAGGCTGGACCTATCATTAATTATTGTCATCATTAGCTCTATTTGGTAAGACTAACTCTGCTCATTCATTCTGTAAATAATTTTGAGTACCTACTGTGTACTGGGGAAATGACTAGAGGCTGCAAGGCTTTGCACAAACAAAAACAGCTACCCATCTTTTGGAGCCTCAATCTTATCTATTAGTGAAAAGGACATCTTTTTAAAGACGAGCTGTGGAATTTATGCATGTTCTCTACTAAAAAGAGGTTTATATACTCATTAAGGAAGAGATGACAAGGAGATTTCAACTCAAGCCAACTCATGATGAAATGACTGTGGCTGCTTGGACCACTACCATAAGGGGCACAGGGAAAGAGACCCATTTGTGGCAGCTCCCCTGGGCATGGAGGAGGCTGGAAGTCCAACATCAAGGTGTTGGCAGGATTGATTCCTTCTGAGGGGAAGAATTTGTTCCATGTTTCTCTCCTGACTTCTGGTTTTCTGGCGATCTTTGTCATTTTTTAGCTTGTACATGCATCACTGTGATCTCTGTCCTCATCTTCTTCACATAGTGCTCTCTTTGTGCCACATGCACAAAGAGAATGACTTGGTGACCCAAACACCTGTCACCAAGGCCCCACATCCAACACTTGGGATCAAAGTTCAACCTGAGACTTGGTGTGGCCAAAGAAACCACATCCAAATCATAGCATATATCATTAAGATAAATTAATGATGGTATAAATAAATGCAGAAATAAACCAAGAAGTAGAAAACCCAGTTTTATAAATATGTAACCTTTTTTTTTCAAATTAATTTCTAGATTCAATGCAATTCTGGTCAACATTCCAGTAGGATTTTGTGAAATTGTGCAAGGTGATTGTAAAATTTGTATGAAAATGCAAAGGGCAAATAATAGTCAAGGAAATCGTAGAGAAGAACAAAGTGGGATGATCTTCACTGCTGTTTATCAAAAATTATTATGGACTACAGTAAGTGAAAAGAGAGTGGTACTGTATGTGTATACAATACAGTTGACCCTTGAACAACCTGGGTTTGAACTGCACAAGCCTATTTAAGTGTAGATTTTCTTTAATAAATGTTACAATGAGTATGCTTGCCTCTCATGCCTCCCCTTCTACCTCCTTCACCTCTTTCTGCCCCTCCTAAGACAGCAAGACCAAACCTTCCTCTTTCCTCCTCCTCAGCCTATTCAACGTGATGGCAACAAGGATGAAGAACTTTGTAATGATCCATTTCCACTTAATAATAAATATATTTTATCTTCCTTGTTATTTTCCTAATTACACTTTCTTTTCTTTGGCTTGCTTCATTATAAGAACACAGTAGGTAATACATATACAAAATATATTAATGCTCATAAGAATGAAGTTGCCTCCAAGTAGGAAAACTGAATATTGTTTTGTTTCAAAAGCTTACCCATCCAGTGCTTGAGAAATCAAGCAGGTGAGCAGCAGGACTAATGAAGTGGATTTTGGGGGCTGTCTGCTACTACTAATCAGTAGGCCTTGGTCGAGGAAGTCTTTTTTAATAGGGGAGGGGTGCTATTTACATCCCATCCTGCATATTTTCCCTTCAGCAGCTCTCAAGGGTGTTCATTTTCTTGAATTATTCATGGAGATGGGCATCAGTGGCCTTCTCTTCAGCCGGACACTGGTGACTTGGAAGGGACTTCTTAGGCTTCATGGTATCATCCACTCTAGGGCCAGGCCTTGGACTCTTCTTTGCTTCTCCCTATGGAGGCACTGAGCCCTTGGGATCAAATGGGTAGAAGGGAATGAGTGTGGAAAGAGAAACATGTTGAGAGACATGGGAAGTAAGAGATTATATGTGTACCCCACATAATCACGGCCATGTTGGTGCACACAGTACGTCTCAATGTCTTTCTTATTCTGCTGCTCTGCTAGCAGCCAGGCTTTAGCTTCCTTGGTGGAAATGCATTTTATTTCAGCACCAATGCGGACATCCACCTTAGGATGCACCCAGCGTTGGGTAGGAAGGATCTCCTCGGCCTTCTTTGAGGAGCAAACGTGTGTTTTCTGAAAGTGTGTAATGACAGTCCTCTGCATTCTTCAGTTTGATTTTCTATTATTGTGGTCCAGGAGCCCTTTCCTCTGCTTTTCCTTTGTCTCCAAGTACTTCATCATGCTCACGCCCTCCTACCTTGGGTTGGTTTCTTCAGAAAATGACATCCTTGTCTGGAGGTCTTCCTCTTTACTGATCTCATCCATGCCCTTCTCCTCCTGCCCCACATACATACTACCTGTCTTCATCTGAAAGAAATCGCCTTCTAGAGTGGCCTCTACTTGTGCCTTCTCTCCCATCTACGGGGCCACAGCTCTCAAACGTCTGGTTTCTTCTTCAAGCCCTGCACCTCCCAGGTCTCTTCCAGCTTGAATCAGAGCTCTTCTCAATCTTGCCCATCTTTTTGCTGGTCCAGGGTGGGCTTGATGGCACTGGACTCATGGTCTGGCCTCTGCAGTAAAGACATTTTTAGATATGTTTTTCAATAACTTAAAAACATAAAGAAAAACTTTGAAAACATACTTTCTGAAAAACAAGAAGAAAAACGTTGCCACACGTACTTTCTTAAAAAGCTACTGTTTGTACTCTTTGAAAACATAGGAATAAATCTAGAAAGGCATTAATTTATATACCAAGGGCTCCAACAAGAGAGAGTGAAGCCATCTCCAGGATGGAGTGGGAGAGCTCAGAAGATGGTTGTGGTACAACAGACCTGGAGGGCAACCTCTCCATACAGGGCAGGGTGGCCGAAGGGTGCAGGAGGGAGGTCTCCATGGATAAGAAAGAAGCTGATAGGTATTCTCTACCAAAGTGTTGAGAGAGGTATGCCACCAGCAGGGACACATATTACCTCCAGAAAAATGCAGTTTGTCCAAGAAAGGAAATATAATCAGGGTTCAATAAATAGCTCAGCCACAAATATTTATAGGGTCATCATCTAAACACTAATCGCCTTCTAGAGATGCCTCTACTTGTGCCTTCTCTCCCATCTACGGGGCCACAGCTCTCAAACGTCTGGTTTCTTCTTCAAGTCCTGCACCCCCCAGGTCTCTTCCAGCTTGAATCAGAGCTCTTCTCAATCTTGCCCATGTTTTTGCTGGTCCAGGGTGGGCTTGATGGCACTGGACTCATGGTCTGGCCTCTGCAGTCAAGTAAATATTACTGTGCAACCTAAGTGGGTAGAAGGGACTACGAGAGTGGAAAGAGAAACATGTTGAGAGATACAGGAGGTGAGAGTGCAGAAACCCTTTGTAAAACAGTAACTGGTGGCCGGGCATGGCGGCTCACACCTCTAATCCCAGCACTTTGGGAGGCCAAGGCGGGCAGATCACCTGAGGTCAGGAGATTGAGACCATCCTGGCTAACACGGTGAAACCCCATCTCTACTAAAAATACAAAAAATTAGCCGGGTGTGCTGACATGCACCTGTAGTCTCCACTACTCAGGAGGCTGAGGCAGGAGAATTGCTTGGACCCAAGAGGTGGAGGTTGCAGTGAGCCGAGATCACGCCACTGCACTCCAGCCTGGGCGACAGAGCAAGACTCCTTCCCCGACCCCCTGCAAAAGTAAATGGCATTTATTTCTATACTATTAAAACTGTCAATAAACAGAGTGTAAGGAATAGCTAAGGTTAAAAATGTTGCCAATCAGAAGTGAGAATTGGGAAAAGGAGCATGGTGGGAGACTGCTATTTTTCTTTCTAGAATGATTAGATATTTTTGAACTAGAAGCATTTATAACTTTGAAAAATGTAAGTGCAAGGTACAAGCGGCTATAAGCACTACTGGTGTAATTATTTAAGGCATATACCTCTGGAAGAGATACAAAAAAGTGATCTTGATTGTGCTAGATTGGAGAGATTACTGGGAAAGTTTACTCTGTTGTAGTCTTACGCAGCAGCTGCGGCAAGAAAGAGTGGGAAATGAAGGCAGAGATACAACAAGTTGGGAGGAAGTCTGGATGGGCTGTGCCCATTGATCAAGAAGTTTGAGCCCTTGATCACAAAAGTGATCCTTTCTATCAGAAGGAATCATTATCATAGAAAGTGAACTTATAAACATGAAATAGCCTAAGGCTCAGGTAGGAATCTACAAACCTGGATTAGGGTATTATCCTTAAAGGAGCCCTTTATCTGATCTGGCAAATGGCTGACTGGAGAACTCGGGCTACAGTATTCTTCCTGGGAAGGTGGCCATCTACTTACTAACCCACATCTGAACTAACTAGCAGGGTCAGCCCTCCCGTCCATCCAGACAGCCATCCAGCCGTGCCACATTTTTGAGCCCCAGCTATTGGGCAGACACCGTGCTGAGTGCTGTGCCCCTGCTAAATGAAATCTAAGAGCACCCTGGAAACCCAGCTCTAAACTTCCCTCCCCTTCCCACCCTGCCGGTCTCACCTTATAGCATATAGGCTAGGAGCTATGAGATGGTGAGAATTCATATTTTCTATTCACTTTCACCTTCCTAAATATCTACTTTTCCTTCACCTGCCTAAACTGTGTGCTCAATATCAACACATTTTTTAAGTTCAATACAATTTTATTTAAAAATGTACAAGTTTATTTAAAAACGTGTACAGCTGAAAGAGGGATCTGATCTTTCATTTAAAAAAGCCAATTTTCACAGAATATATTTGGCTGTTTTAGCTTTGTAGTGAGTAATAACAGAAAAAGAAGTCTCGTTCAAGATCCTCACTCCGGCACACTCAGCCAGGTACTTGGCAAGACGACACATGCACCTTTTAACTCGTAACAATTGCAATGATTAAATACTTGAAATGTATGAGATGCTCCATTTAATGGAACAACTCATATGTTAAAAAATTAGGTCAAGTAACATGCTTTCATATTTATAAATGTTACTTAAAACTTACGGAGACAAGATATACAGCACATTCTTGGTATTAGAAGAAGGCTACTTGATGGTCAAAAACATTTTAAAAAGACAAGAAACCATACATATTGGTATACAACAATGTCTGCAAAGGAATGTCATGTTTTAAATTTTGTTAACTGAAATTAAACCTGAAAAAAAAAATCCAAAGGTCTACAAAACCAACACCCATGTCATTTTAAATGATGAGGTAGATTGTTTCCTATGCAGTAAAGTTAAGATAACAAAAAATTCCATACAACTCTCAAATCCTCTTTAAAAAAATATTCAGGTTATAGTCACTTTCACAAACAAGACATCTATAAACTATCAATATATATCTATATAATATCTAACTATATAATATATATCAATATCAATTTATAAATATCAGCACCTTTTAATCAAGTTCTTTTCTAGATAAATGTGGATACGTCAACAGGGCCTCCCTTGGGTATTCTGTGCTTATCCCTTGAAAGCTTCTATTTAATGAGAGACTCCCAAGCTGTTTGGCAAAACAAGGGTAATTAACAGGGCAGCTGTTCTTCTGACACCCAATAACGTTGATAACAAGAAAAGAAGCCTAATTTGGGTCAACAGAGTCTACAGGCATGACTGGGGCCTGGGTTCTCATCCTGTCTTCATGAACATAGTTGTTTATTATTCTCTGATTCAGTTTCCCATTCCTTTTTCCCTCATACAATCTGTAAGAGAGTTCCTCAAGGGAATATTTTAAAACATTATTTTATTGATGTTTATTTTTTTCTTTGATGGCTACCAAGTTGCCTGTACCATTGCAAGTGTGTGTTCAAAAATATTTGTTTGAATAAATGAATTGAGTAAACTCAATCCCCTTGGCAATTACATGAACATAAAAATCCACCCCCACCTAGGTTCTGTTGGGGGACATTTGGGAGTTCCATTGTCTTTTACTAACTAAGTTCTCTGTTCATTTCTACCCTTCCTGATTCTATGTCACACTTCTCTGTTGATTTATTTTTTCCCCCTCCTGGCTCTGCATCCATTCATTCTTTTGAATATTGCCTTAAAGCTGTAGTTATCAGCACCCAGTAATAGCTCACATTATGTAAGATGATTTTGTCAAAGTCTCTAAAAATTTCCAGAACAATAACAACTTAAATTCCCATCCATTCAAAACTAAAGAAATAAACCATATTTAATTTGGGTGGAGGGAATTGGAGAGGAATTAGGGAATCAAATAAACAACAGGACGTTGCAATTTCCAGAAAGCTGGGAAATGTCTGCCCCAGAGGGTGGGAAAAAACCCATATGCTTGTATTAGTTCTGGGCCCAGTCATCTGCAGCAGACCCTGATCGGAATAAATCTTGTTAAAACAATACTTTGCAAGGGTTGCTGCTTACCTGGTTTTGTCCATTTTGGGTACTGTAATCACAACAGTCAGAGTCGCAAAGTGGCCTCATGGGTCAGGCGGTCATTGAACAATACTCGGAAAGGTTACTAAATTCAGTAATTCTGAAGTCAACAAAAAATTCCTGAGAAACAACTGAACGTTTGGATGCCTAGAAAGTTAGAAACTATTCATTCTACTCTCATTCTACTAGCGGTGACACTCAAGAAGTATATCAGAAACTAGCTTTTTTCTCTTCTCAACATCCAGAGTAAAACATTTTCTATCTCTTCTCCAGTTGTTACTTTTTGAGGCATCTCTGTTCCCTAAACTGGTAACTACCATCCTCCCACCCCCACTACCATGCGCCCAGGATTGGGCCCGCTGCAGCCATTGATTACATGACCTTGCTATCTGGGCAGAGCTACTTGGACATGGATAGTCCTTTTCTGGGTTTAGCTGCATTCCCTGCCCCGCATTTCACTCTATTTATCTGAATTTAATCTGAGGAATATAATACAATCAAACAAAACTATTTAAAATGTTGGCTACTTTGCAACATTTCTTTCAATGATTATTTAATGTTTGCATCAATTACAACAGAATGAAAGGAATTGGTTGGGCTTAATAATTCCCTTTCAGTAGCATAGGTTGAGTCTCCCTATTCCAAAAGTCTGAAATCCAAAATTCTCCAAAACCTGAAACTTTCTGAGTACCAACATGATGCCTGAAAGGAATGCTATTGTAGCATTTCAGATTTCAGATGTTCAGATTAGAGATGCTCAACCAGTAAGTATAATGCAAATATCCCAAAATCTGAAAACAAATCCAGAGTCTTCTGGTCCCACGAATCTAGGATAAGGGATGCCCAACCTATATTATGTTTAACATAGGTCTCTCTCTCTCTTTTTTGGGTCATTTACATTTACTTATCACTTGGCTAATATATAGAAAGAGATGATTGTTTTAAGGAGAGCTCAAAGGTAATATACTTTCTGACTCCATGCGTAGTTTGAGAATGTCTTTCCGTGAATGTCACACATAAGTGACACTTTGGCTGGATACAGGTATCCCATTGTCAGTTCACCGTTTTGGAACAGAGTGCTGAAGAGAAGTCTGTTCATTCTTCTATAGGTAGCTTTTTTATTCTCTGTATTCTTGTAGGCATTTCTGCCTGAACATCTACCTAATTTTGAGTCTACTCTTGAAATTCGAATTCTTTTCCCAGCTAAGATTAAACACTGATCTCTTTAAAAAAGTTTTTCTCTGGTGCTGAAACTGACACTACTGTCTAAACTTTCTTCCAATTATTATTTATCACAGCTACTCCCTTACCTTCTAGGATTCTCTATGTTGCTTATATTTTACTGTTTAGTTTTAAATATATTTTGTGTGAATGTGTTTGCTTTAAAATATAGTGTATTGAGAGAAAGTTTGAAGTATAGCAGTGCCAACAGATCAGGGTAAGATTTAGCCATTGAAGAGGCAGTTTGTCATTCACAGTTCCCAGGAGGAGGGGCACACCGCACATGGGGAAGCACCAGGGCGGATTAGGAGGACAGGAAGACGGGTGAAGTGGGGACCAGAGCTTTTATTATTATTTCTACAGGAAGGAATGGGCGAGGCAGAGCAAGCAGGCTTAGGATTTACTAGCTTGAAAAATTTCAGCAGACTCTAGAGCACAGAAAATGTCCTCAGTGGTGTTTTGCCCTGGGGGTAATAGGGCAGGTGGGTGGATAGAGTGTGGGCTTTGTATTGGTTGATTTATGTATGAAGTGGGTGCTCACAGGTGAGTTGTTTAGTATCTCTAGGAATTTGTCAACCTGGAGGGTTAGAGCAACGGTGTCCGTCTAGAGCAAGGGTGTCCAATCTTTTGGCTTCCCTGGGCCATACTGGAAGAAGTGAAATTGTCCTGGGCCACACATAAAATACACTAGGATGGCTGATGAGCTTAAAAAAAATTGCAGAAGCTCATAATGTTTTCAGAAAGTTTACGAATTTATGTTGGGCTGCATTAAGAGCCATCCTGGGTGACTTGCTGTCTGCAGGCCGCAGGTTGAGCAAGCTTGCTCTAGAGTCAGCAAGGACTCAGATGTCAAAGATTTAGAACACAGAAAATAAAAGACATGATTAATACAGCATTCTGACAGTGTTCCTCTTTTTAGTTTATTTCACCTGTTTGATATTTGATAGCACCATTCCTGTTTTTGCTGCCTCTCTGCTGTTCTTAATTTAACAATCCTGTTTGTCCTCTCCATTCATTGTTTTATGAGTTCAGAAAGTTTCCTTCTCTGGATTTGTAGATGTAAAGTTCTCCTAGATCATCCTGAGGACCTGAAGTTGACGATTTCCAAATTGTTCTTGTGTTTCTTATAGTAAGTAGTATTTTAGGAGACCTTTGTTTTAACCACCGGGAATGTGCTTCTTACCATTAACCGCATTATCTTTTAGCAGGTCTGGTGGTTTTCTGTTTGGTCTTCCTGCTGAAGCAAGGTCTGCACCTATGTCAGTCCCTGTCTGTGTCTGGATGGTTCACTGTTCAAATCTTCAGGCTCACATAAAAGGAGAAAGGAGAGAACAGATACATTTTAGGTAACTTTCCTTTGCCAGGTCAGAGACTCACAAATGGAAGAGAAGGAAGGAACTAGAATTTGAGCTATTTATTGCTCTAGCAGTCAGGAATTTGCTGGGACATGTTCCTTCCATTGCCCCGTGTCCCCCACATTAAATCCAGGTATAACGTCCCCCAGCTCTCCAGCTTATACTGACTGAGAAGAAGAGCCACTCTCGGGAGTGGAGAGGGTAGGGACAAGGAAGGACTCAGGAACACTGGTTGGAAGTCCACTGCAGCAATGCAGGCCAGAGGGAGTGTGAGCCGTCAGATTCTGGATAGATTTTGAAGCAGAGTAGAAAGGATTTGCTGATTGGGATGTGGAATATGGGACTCTAGAATTTTTTCATTTTTTTCATGAGCAACTAGAAAGAATGAGGTTGACATAGGAACTGAGATGTGAAGGACTGTGCGGAGAACATATCTGTGGTAAAAATTGAGAGTTCGGCTCTGGACATGCAAAATTTGAGAGGCCTATAGAATGTCAGGGGAGATGTGTAGTGTGTAAGCGTGAAATTTGGAAGGCAGGTCTAGACATTAACATGGATGTCTTCCTCCTTTAGATGCCTTCAAAGCCGTGGGATAGGGGTGAACATGGAAAGCACCGAGAAGTCCTAAGAAGCCAGTGCTTGGAAATTAGAAAGAGGAAGAGAAACTCACAGATGACACTGAGGCTGAGAAGGAGCAGCCCATCAAGTGCTATAGGAGACTCTGAGTGTGAAAAACCCAAAGGTTAAGTTTTTTTTTTCTATTCTCTTATCAAAAATAATCAACACAGAAGAATTCTGTGACCCAGTATGTGAGGATTTCTTCCTACCAACAAGCATGGAATCAACTCTGCAGCAGTTATCAGCGGGTCATGTTCCAACCCAACTCCATTCTGACCATGTCTATCTGGAGGTAGCATCAGATCCCACAGGTTGAGGGCTCCGTCCACAAGCCTGCCCCTTGTTTTCGATGTCTATCAAAAGCCCAGGTTGGGGTGGGGCCGAGTCACCCATCTAATCCTGCTGTGGTCTTTCAGGTGATCAGCCCCCTTCCTGAAGCTACGTAGGGGCCGACAGCCATTGGTCAACTCATGAGCATCCAAAAAGATATCACTTTGGAGACTCCAGGGATTTTAGGATTTATATACCAGGAAGTGGGACAAAGACCAAATACATGCTTCACAATAGCACAGAGACCAAAAGTGCGGGTGTCCTAAAGACCCAGAGAAGAAAGTCTTTGGAGGAGGCAACAGCCATCAAGACTGGGACACTGACCCCTGGATTTAGCAACGGACAGGTCTGGGTATCTGGACAAGAGCAGACTGGGAAGAATGAAGGCATAGTCAGGGTGGGTTTATGGCATGATAGAAGGAGATGCAGTGGAGTGGGCAGCTGTCAGTCATAACTAACCTCAGGAATGCAGCCGAGGGAAGCAAAGAAAGATGCAGCAGTGGGAAGAGGTCACAAGATTGGGAGGGTTTGTTGTTACTGTACTGTCATTATTGCTGTGAGGAAGAGGGCGATTGCTGTCCATTTATTCAGCAGGGAGGGAGAAGCCAATGGCAGGACAGATTGAAGGATGTTGTCCTGGAAACAGAGAGGCAGGCCAACTGGGGATTTCACAGGGTGATGTGCAGGACTTCTGATGCTTCTTTTTTTCTTAGGGAAATTCAGAATAAGGACAAGATCTGACAGTGAAGGATGGAAGGGTCTCTCTGTGTGTCCCGCAGGACCTACCCTACTCCTCCAGCCCCGGGAAGCCAAACCTTGCCACGACCCCTCCTCCTTCAGGACTGTTTCTTTGCTTCTCCCTTTCCTGAAAGTCAAGTCTTTATGGGTTGAGTCTTTACCAGTTGGTAATTTCCAGAAAGTCCCCTTCTTGCTGATGCCCTTTGCAAATTGCTACTGTCTACTTTATGTGTTAACAGGATTGATGCTTGATGTGTCAAATCTCTTTCTGTCCTGTGCTGTCATGACACGTCTTTAAAGGAAGACTTCATTCAACTCAATAACCCAAATCAGAAAGTTTTCATTGAGTGCCATGAATGGGCCCCACACTTCTAGCCCAGAGTCCCAGCTAACCGAAGGTGCCCCCACCCAGCACCATCAGGTCTTTTGTGCAGCACAGGTAAATGCCCCTGGGAGCAGCAACTGTCACTGACATTCTCTCCTGCACTTTACCACTCAACCAACACATGCTCTTGTCACCTGGGTGTCAGGAACAGTCACAGTAGCCCCCATTGTGCTTGGGAGGTCATAGCCTTTGAGGCAAAAAAAAAAAGAGAAGAAAGAAAAATAAAGTTGGATGTCTTCTTCCCACTTTGCTCCTGGTTGGTTATTTTGCAGGTAGAAGGCACACTTTATATTTTAAAGAAAAGTAAAGCTTTAACTGCTTCCTATGTTTAAACCTCTATGACAAATTTAGTCAGAGATTTAAAAAGCACCATTAAAAAAATAGGCTATAGAGATGCGATCCCTGTCTGTACCTACTTACCACTGCTGGCTGCCGTCCAGAAAACGGGAAACTGTGTCCAAACTACATTTTTGGAAAAGGCTATCCTTGATCATATACAATATATCCTTTTGTTCATTATTGAGACCCAAAGGTTAAGGCGTTTGAGAATGCTTCTTTTAAGTAATTGAGCAAGAAGGAGGGAGAGAAAGAAAGAGAGGAGAAAATATAAGATAATCTGATTGATTAGGGGCAAAAACTTTCTAGAAGCTCTGCAAAGAAAAAATATGAAGATAATAAAATAGCTGTTGGAAAATAAATTCATTCTGATTGATTAGAAATTACTTAATTTGCTAATAAAACAGCTACACTGTAGCTACCATTATGATTGATACTATTAAAAGGAAATTCTTAACTTGTAGGCACTATTATTACCAGTTATAGGTTTTCGTGTGTGTGTTTTTTTAAGTCAAATAACAAAAGCATGGGAGGAGCAAATTAAAGTACCAGAAAAAGGAAAATCCAATTACTGACTAAATTGTCCACAGGATGATTCTTTTCCCACCCCCTTACTCCTCTTTTTTTTTTTTTTAAGAGTATGTTTCTTCCATCCAGGTTTGTTCCAAATTAAATCGTGGTTTTTATCCATGTAAATGCAGATTCCTGAAATGCAAATAATGTGAAATTAACAAAGAAGAAACCCTGGCCCTGAAATTACACAATTAGTGAAATTGTCTTTGCTCAGGAGTGCGGGGTATTGGAAGTGTAATAACATGGAACAGAGCAACTGCATCATACCTCTCCATGGCTGCTTTAGGGAAAATTGGTTGCATGTTAACTTGGGACTTTACCACGGCAAAGGAAGACTCTGTCAACAAGCACAGGCAGTGTGCAGTTCCCACGCACACACCTTGTGCCACTCAGTGCTGGGTTTTCATCAGCTCTGCAAGAAGCTACTGAGGGCGCGCTCTGCCACACCTGGGGTAGATGTTGAGTGGAGGTGGGGAGGTGATTGACAAGTCCCTAATTCCTAGCATCTCACAGTGAGGAAGGGAAGATTGATGTGTGTGCAAATGACTATAAACAGGGATACAAATTTTAATGGAAATGAAAATGCAATGAGGGAGAGAGAGATTGTGATGTGCTCCACCGGTGGAGGAGGCACAATTTGAAAAGAGCTTTGAGATGTTAGTGGGTCTTTGACAAGCACAGGTGCTCAAGATGGAAATGTAGCCATTCTATGATAACTATATTTTCTAGTCCTGAGCGGGTGTATATGTGAGGGAAGGGGGCTTAAGGATCTGTCAACTAAAGAATGATGACGTTCATAAATCAGGGAATGTATTTCTTATAAAAGGGTGCAGCCTGCAGGGTGGCCATCCTGACAGGCTGGGAAGCAGAGTCCCCGGCCAGGCCAGGGCGGGCCAGCCTGACACTGTGAGGAAGGGACAAAGGGAACAGGAATTTATGCTGAGCAGGGTGGCCGTATATATACATATACATGTGTGTATATATATTTAATAAGCTCTAGGAAGAGTCATGCCTATGAAAGGAGAAACATGCAGGTGAGCAGTTGAGCTTCATACCCCTTCATGGGTCCCAGATACAAAAAATAGCTGCATTAGCATGACCTGCAGGAGGAGTCTTGGCCCTCTGGTGGCCAAAAGTGAAGCAGAGGGCACAAAAACGTACTGTGGTGCATTCTTCATAGACTAACCAGAACTATTGCCTGGCCAGTGGTCTCTTATCAGTCAAAAAAGCAGGGGTAGCATCTGGCAGTTTGTCAGTATCAGTGGTGGAGTCTTTAGAAAGGGCTTGTTTCTGTCAAGCCCTTAGAGAAGAAAGCCTAATTGTGATTAGTAAGGGAGGGGGTATAACAAGGTGCGTCTGAGCCCCTATCCGCCATGGCAGATAACTCAGTTTTCAAGGTGACTCTGGGTTCTCTTGGCTAGGAGATAGTCCATTCGGTCCTTTGGGGGACTTCAGATTTTGTTTTTAGTTTATAGATTACCTGATTTAGCAGTCCAATTATATCAAAATTATATCCCTCTTTCTGCTCTGTGACCCTTGAGCCAGTAGCTATACGGCTACAGCTATTCCAGACATCATATCTAGACCCAACTGATGAAAAAAGAGCTATGGTCTCCTCTGGAAGTGCTTTCTTAGGAGAGAGAAACTCCTGGAGATCTTTATCTCACTTCTTCTTTAAAAAGCTTCTTTCTTTCTTTCTTTCTTTCTTTCTTTCTTTCTTTCTTTCTTTCTTTCTTTTTTTTTTTTTTTTTGAGGCAGAGTCTCAAACTGTCGCCAGGCTAGAGTGCAGTGGCGTGATCTCGGCTCGCTGCAACCTCTGCCTCCCAGGTTCAAGTGATTCTCCTGCCTCAGCCTCCCAAGTAGCTGGGATTACAGGTGCCTGCCACCACACCCAGCTAATTTTTTTGTTTTTGTATTTTTAGTAGAGATGGGGTTTCACTATGTTGGCCAGGCTGGTCTCAAACTCCTGACCTTGTGATCTGCCCACTTCCGCCTCCCAAAGTGCTGAGATTACAGGTGTGAGGCACGGCGCCTGGCTATCTCACTTCTTATTGTTGGGAGTGGGGTCGCATGTCTACTTTTGAATCAACCCTGGCAACAGGAAATGACATCATTGTCCCCAACTGGCTCTTCTTTGGAGCTAGTGGTGGAATCTGCACCTCCTGAGGCAGAAGGCTGAACAAGGAATGGATAGATACCTGAGCACAATTGAGGCTCTGACTGCAAGGAAGAAAGAGAAAATTTGTGTTCTGTTTGCAGCCAATAGTATCTATTGATAGGCAAATGATGATCACTTGACTTGGAAATAGGAATATCCATTCTGTCCTTGCGATCAGTGTTCCCAAATTCAGCTTCCTCTGATTCAGTTGAAGACCTGCAACAGAAGATGCTGACTCAGCATATCTGAGTGTAACTGAGCACAGGCTAGGCTGCTGGCTGCTTCCAAAGCCAGTAACAAGGATGAAGTGCAGTGAAAGGAAAGTGACTTTAGTTCCAAAGCTAGCACTGGGAGTGGGGACATTGCCAAGGCTTATGCTCTAAGAGAACCATTTCCGAAGTTTGGGCTGAGTGCAGGGGTTTAAAAAGGGAATCTTGATATGGCAGGCACGCAGGAGTTGTGTGGGGGTGCAGGGGCTGTATGTCTTGTTTCAATGCCTGTCTTGAGTTACTGTCCACCTGGAGCATAGGCTGGTGCCATCTCCACAATGGACAGCCTTTAGAGCATCCAATCTTCAACTGGGGGAGAATTCCACAACTGGGCTTTTACACCTGGTTTGTTTTTAATTTGCCCCTGGAATTTCTTTTTTTTTTTTTTTTTTTTTGAGACGGAGTTTTGCTCTTGTTACCCAGGCTGGAGTGCAATGGCGCGATCTCGGCTCACTGCAACCTCCGCCTCCTGGGTTCAGGCAATTCTCCTGCCTCAGCCTCCCGAGTAGCTGAGATTGGAATTTCTTAACAAACATATAGTTAGATAAATGTGCATGGCATGAGTTTAACAAGCAAACAGTTAGATAAATGTGTATGGGGTAATAGAGTGTATGGTGGGAAACGGAAGAGAGGGGATGTCAAAGTAAATTTCAAGGCTACTTTGTAAAACTAAGAGAAAAAAAGGTTTCTGCAGTTTGCTTCAATGTGACATCTTGAGACATGGGAGAAAGGAGAAAAAGAAGAAAAAAGAAATATTAGAATGTGTTTTGAAGCTAACCTGCTGGGTTGCATGAGAAGGGCTGCCTGAGTCCATGATGACTCATGGCTTTGTATGCTACCAGAATGATGTGGTGGAATGACTCAGCTCTCCTCACTGCCACTGCCAACTGCAACATGAACTCACTCAGCAAACAACAGGCAAGAGCTGGGCTGTGCAGATACTGTATAGGTGCTGGGGCTGAAGCAGAGGCACTCATGGGTATGCGTCTTCAGGGAACCTTATGCCCAGTGGAAAGTCATTAGCCTCAATAAAAAGGGATTCTACTAGAAGATAGTTACCAGTCAAGAATGGGTTGGAGAGCAGGTATCAGAAAACCTGACATTAGTGCCTTGAATACAGAGGGATAGTCCTTATTTTACTTACCCCATACATGTGGAAGGAGAACATTCAAAGCTGGTGCAGCTAGTCATAAGTGCCATCAAGCACCTGGGGCACACTGACATCCAAGTGATCCTATGTAGCTGAGGAAGCGTGGTCTCACAGCAGGGCAGTGCCCAGAGAGACAGAGTGCAGTCCTTACCTGTCACTGTCCCCAAGATGGGGCAGTGAGATGCTTTCCACAGTGGCTACATCCAGGTCACATCCCACTTTTCCAGATCTTTAGATAACAACTTAACTCTCCCAACCAATTGCCAATCAGAAAATCTTTAAATCCACCTATGACCAGGAAGCTCCCCTCTCCCCAGCAGTGGACTGATGTTTGCCTGTAACTTCTGTTTATAGTGTAAAACTTACTGTCCCCACCCATCAAGTTATCCTTAAAACTTCAATCCCTAAATGCTCAAGGAGACTGATATGAGTAATAATAAAACCCCCGTCTCCCATACAGGCGGCTCTGTGTGAATTACTCCATCTCTATTGCAATTCCTCTTTCTTGATCAATTGGTTCTGTCTAGGCAGCAGGCAAAGTGAACCTGCTGGGCAGTTACATGTGTAGCCATATAGGCCAGGCTAAAATAGACAGGGACAGGCTGCAGGCTCAGCCTTCCCTCCTTGCTAAGGAATCTCTGAGCCCTCAAGCAAGATGTGAGAAAGTCCAGTTCAGTCCTTTCAAGATCCTATTTCTCCTCATCCTGGGTCTGTGTCCCAGTGAGTCTCCTCTGTGTTCTCTGGGACAAACCTGTTCATGCAAGGAGGCACTGAAATGATATTTTCCTATATTTTCCAGAGAGAGGGGTGTGGGGGCTGTGGTATTTTTAAGTCACATGTTGCAGCCCCTACTTCACCATTAGAGGCATGCAGATTATAATGCCTGGATGGGCTGAGCTGGTTTGAAGGACCCCAGGAAGGGCAGATGCTGGTGACTTCTATTCCTAAATTAGCAGTGTAAAGTCAATGCAATCTTGGTATTTAAGAGGATATGCCTTTCTCGGTGCATCTCCCTGAAGTGAAAGCTGCAGGTGCTTATTACCAGGGTGGCTTCCTGCATTTGTTCTGTGCATTCTTTCTCTTTGTATAGTTTTAGCGGTTGGGAAAGTGATATGGCCTGCTCGGGCATTTGACAGAAAGAGAGCAGATTCTAGGTCAGAGCACTTGAAAAGGGCTCTTCCACTTTGCTGAAGCCTTGGGCTGTGACACTTGGCTGGCCCATACAATGAAATATCCCTTAACATCCTGTGGGTTTGATCTTTTTAATTAGTACCTGTGCGTTATGTATTGGTTATATGACCTCCTCCTAACCCTCCTACAGCTTTCTGGAATTAGCAGGGCAGACCTGGAATTCCACAGGGAACTAAAAATGACACTGTCACAAATAAGGAAATAGATCAGATTTCTAAGTTTAGCAGCGACTTTGCCTTCACACAGAGATTCGCAGAACGCCAAGCCTCAGTGCCACTCTCTGCGGCCTGTGTCCTCTTCTTTGAAATTCATGTACTACACAGAGCAAGACTGGCAGCTCACACTATTTGTAGTTGGTTGATAGAAACATTGCCTAGCCCTGCTTCCTTCTTGCTTTCCAACCACCAAATGGGGTGGGCTAGACCTTAGGGAGGGAGCTCCAGGAAGATCACCACTGGCTGGGTTTCCACAAGTAATTGTGGTCAGCACCCTATCCGCTCAGGGGTAGCATTCTAAATGGCTCCTTCGTTTGCGTGCCCTGGGGCACAGATTCAGTCTCTTCTAGGTTGGAGGAGGATGGGGAGCAGAGTTCTGAATCCTAGCTCCTGTAAATTAATAGTAAGTTCTGTAAGAAAATCCTTTTTTCTCTCTGTAATTTTTACTGGGCAAAGAAAAAACACCATACTCATTCCATAAAGCCTAGATTTCCCCAAGAGATTTAAACTCTGTTTTTTTTTTCAGAGCACACTTATTATGTTGCTGCATTTCTGTATAGAAATACCTCATGGATTTATTTCTTCCATTTCCCAGGCTTATACGTTGATTCCCTGAAAACCATATCAAACAATTTTCACTTCAACCCTTGCCACCAGAACTATTTCTCAGTATGTTGATCAGATTTTCTGAACCCTAAATTGCAACTCATTATTTAATGAACGTTCAGGCAATGATTGACTCAAAATATGACTGACCTGGGAAATCTGGTACATTTAGTTGCCAAATCTCTAGGTCCAGCTAGCCAAGACCGTGTTTTCAGGTGGTCTGCCCTGTGGCATGAATAATAGCAATATTTAGGTACTTTATATGTTCCAGGTACTGGGCTAAATGCTTTAAAGACACTCCTCAAAAAGGCTTTGACAGAAACGCTGCTCCTGGCTTGGGAGATGCAGTACAGAATGGCTACCCACATGCCATGCCCATTGCCTTGCCCTCCTCTACCATAATGGAGGAGCAAGGGGAGCAGCCCTCCCATCCTTCCTTGCAGCTGTGGACCACCATGTGACAGACTCTGACCAATGAGATATAAGCTGAAGTTTCTTCTCCTCTGGAGAAAATAACAAAGGCTTATTCAGAAGGCTTGGTCTTTTCTGTCTTCTTCCTCTCTAGAACTCAGACACAAAGCCCAGAGGAGCAGCATGAGGATGAAAGTTCTAAAGAAAAGGAATTTAGAAAGAGCCTGAGTCTTTGAGCCCTCTGATGAGCCTTCTACCAGCCCTGGATGTTAGATTCCCAGATGCCTAGTTGTGTGAGATGAATATCATCCTTTCGGTTAAGCTTGGGTTAGTTGAATGCTGTGTAACTTGCAGCCATGTACTAGCAAATGCATAGCTCTTTGTCAAGTAAGTGTCACAGGATCCTTCAGGTGTAGCCTTTCCAGCCAGAAAGCTCTGTGGCCAGTGATGCCTTTGCCTAAGTTTTGCTAGGGCCCACTACACTTGTTCTGACCACTTGGCCTGGCAGGCAGCACCTGGCTCATGCTACCAGCCCAGATCCCATGCCTGCCAAGGGCGAGCCAGGTGGGGTGCCGTGAGGGATGTGTGAGTGAGTGATTGTGAGGTCCGGCCGCTGTGCACAGCCAGCAATGTTGGCTGTGGCAGGGAAGGCAGCTCCAGGTGCAGGTGCATGGACACTGACTTCCTGAGAGGCTGCAGCTGGACCAGGTGTACCACAAGTGGCTTCCACTGCAGGCACTGGGAAACACAGTGGCACCCACAAGCTTGGAGACACCAGGAATTGCAGAGCCCAAAAGAGGTGTTAGAGCCCTGGCTGAGGAAGCGCCTAGGTCTGGGGTCCCCAAAGGGCTGCAGCTCTTCTCTCCTTCTTTCCTTCTTGTTGCCCAGAACATGGCGAGCAGGGGGTGTGTCTCAGCCCTTTTGTATTATAGTTCTTTCAGTCCTGCCATTTCAGTGGGTCATGAGTTCTTGTCTGACATCCAAGAAGAATGAGGTGTGCAGACAACTGTAGTGTGAGCAAGATGAAGAGGTGCTTTACTGAGTGACAGTAATGTCTCCCACAGGAGACTCAAAGTGGGTAGCTCCTATCTGAAGGCACAGGTTGTCCTGACAAGTGTGCAGCCCTCATCAGAGAGGAAACCTGGAGTGGGCGCCTATCCAAAGGCATGTCATCTTGATGAGTATGCAGCCCTTAGCAGATCAGCAGAGAGGAGACCCAGAGTGGGTAGCTCCTATCTGCAGGCAGGTTGTCCCGACATCTCCCTGGGTCTGAGTCCAGCTGAGTCCAAGGGATTTTATAGGTTCAGAAGGGAGGAAGTGCATGCTGATTGGTTTATGGGTGGCCCGGAAAAAGCACCAGAGGTTTTCACTCCTGGCTGCTCGTGAAACTGGCAGCCCAACCCCCGGGCTTCAGGCCCTCCCAGGTTGAAGGTGGGGCTTCACCAGGGGCCTGCCCCTTTCCACCCAGAAGCCTGTCTGCCTCCTGCTGCCATCTACATGTAACCCATGATGCTCAGGCTGTTCATGCTGAGGGGTGCCTGCAGGCCCTCACCAAGCCAGCCTCAGCACCCCCTTGATCTCTCCACCTGTGCTCTTCAGTGCCCGAAGTCCAGAGGGGACCAAGTTCTAAAGAAAGTTCTTTAGGCAGGGTGCTGGTGTGTCAGCACTGCCCCAAGCACACACACACTTGGCCAGTAGTGACGGAGCCCAGGCTCTGCCACAACTTTCTTCCAGAATTGGAGTGGGCACTTGGAACAGGGAGAGGCCAGGCAACAGGAGTAAGCATTTCCAAGCCTGTGGGAGCAGGGGTTCTTCCCAGGCCTCCCAGAGCACAGGGATGCCCAGATCTACAGCCACAGCTGGGAGGCTGCATCTGTGCCCAACAAGGCGAGGCTCCCACCCCTTCAACTCAGAAGAGGGTGTGGCTCCTGCCTGTTCCTGGCTCTGGGTGGCTCCACGGAGTACACAGCCCCACTGCAACCAGTGTCTTCACAGCAGCCACTCCAGATTGGCCACTCCTGCCATCATGAGTCTAGGGCTACATAGCTTATGTCAGGTAGGTCATGTCACTTGTTTGGTGCCACTCAGCCCACCAGTGGTAATGCTGGTGTACACTGAAGAAAATGACTTAGATGAGGCCCCATCAGTGGAGAGGTTCATTTTGCCAAGGTTGAGAATGCACCCAGGAAGTGGAGACACAAGCCACAGTAGGACCTATGGCCTGTATTTTTTCCAAAGAGGAGTTTCAGGGCTTTCATATTTAAAGGGGGAAAAGTGGGCAAGAGAGGAAAGGAGGAAAGAAGAAAAAGAGGGAGGATATGGTCACATGCTTGTGAGATTTCAGTTAGCGCTCACTGAATCTGCATGTTGTATGTGAAAAGGAGAGGGTAGAGGAATAGTCATTATGCATTTGTCTCATGCTGAGTAAATCTGTTCTTTACATAGGATAAAGTAAACAGCAGAAGCAGAAGTTAAATATGCATTTTTCTTGGGGAAGGTGGGGGGGATGATTTCCTGTCTCCTCTTGTCCCGTGCCCATGAAGATAAGCTGTTAGTTCACATTGTCAAGGTGAGGGAGGCCACCTGGAGAGATATGTGTCCTTTTATCTTGTAGCTCTCTATTTGGGAACAAAAACAGTTTTTTGTGTGACTCAGCTTCCAAGCTTACCTTATCCCTTTGGTGTAGTGAGTTTGGGGTCCCGGGATTTTATTTTCCTTTCACACTGACATCTGGATGTGTTCAACTCTAGCATCTGCACCTGAACAGCATGCTCTCTGCCTCTGTAAGGACTACAAAGCTGGAGTTATCAGGGGCTTAGAATATTTCTGCAGTTACTTCACATGTTCTCTCTCTTGTTTCCCAAGTAGTCCTGTGAGTTCAGTTTCCTGTAAAGAAATCTGGTCCAGAATCTCATCAGGATTGGCTGGGGGTACCCCCTTGTCTGTGTGAGCCTGGGAAATCACATGCCCCAGGCCCAGCAAGGCCTAGGTGGGGCAGCCTCCCTGGTGTCTTTATCAGCCCTGTGGCATACACTTGCATGTAGCCTTTCTGTAAATGTGTTAATGTCTCATTCCTTTTTTTCTTCTTTTTTGAGATGGAGTCTCACTCTCGCCCAGGGTGGCATGCAGTGGCACAATCTCAGCTTGCTACAACCTCTGCTCCCGGGTTCAAGCAATTCTCCTGCCTTAGCCTCCTGAGTAGCTGAGACTACAGATGTGCACCACCATGCCCAGCTAATTTTTGTATTTTTAGTAAAGGTGGGGTTTCACCATGTTGGCCAGGATGATCTCGATCTCTTGACCTTGTGATCCACCCGCCTTGCCTTCCCAAAGGGTTGGGATTACAGGCATAAGCCACCACACCCGGCCAAATATCTCTTTTCTAAAGGAGAACCCAGTTCTAGGTTCCCTTAAAATAATTCTTAGCACTTTTCTAAAAACCCTTCAGGAATCCAGAGGGCAGCTGAACCCTTACTGATGATCTCTCTATGCCCTTGAAGTTGGCTGTAACATCTAGACCCACAGGGCCTTGACTTTCTGGGCCTCATTGGGTAACTGGGCTGAGGAGGCCTAACCCTTGGGGCTTCCTAACCTACGAAGCCGGTCACCCAGTATTTATAACAGGAGGTTGGTAAGGCACCTGGTCACAGTATTACAGTTATCTTCACTATGTGGACTCTCTGGATAATATTTTAAAACCTAAGAGTAGGAAGAAATTCTCTTCTCCAGAGGAATTGGCTAAATTTTATCTCATGAACACTGGGACTCATGAAATAGGTTATCGATGGGGTTCAGGACATGCTACCCCAGAATATAGCACCTTGGCATTTGAGAAAACAGCAGAAACAGGAAAATCTCTCACTGTCCCTCACCCATTCTTCCTTGATGGATGCCATAAAACCCAGGAAGGTCACTATTCAACTTTCTCCTGCCCTTCTCCCCTGAAGCAGGTCAGAAAACCCTCACTAGAAAAGTGCGCTTCCTATACCCAGAGAAGAGGAACATCCTTATTTGTGAAGACACAGGGCCAGTGATGAATCGGAACAAATCGGCCTTGCTCAGTCTTTTGTTATAGCCATTAATCTAACAATGGAAGAGGAAAAGAAATCTTTTCTGCCTTAAACAAACAAACAAACAAAAAAACCTGTACCCAATTAGTATTTCACTTTGGCAATTCTGCCCTATTTCCCGTTTATTCTAATTTATTTATAAAATTCTGTTGTACTTATATTTTTGGAGGCCACCTAAAATCTCCTTTTCATGAGGAGGAGAATGGTATGTAAATAAGCAAAAATTCACTCGCCCAAGGACTTCACTGATTGCTCCTATCAGATGCTCCTTTTTCACTTGCCAACTTTCCTCGAACCTGCAGTGGTCCCCCCGGACCACCCAGAATCTAACAGGTAGTGACAGCTTGTCCATCACTCATACAGACTAAAAAACCAACATCAGCTGAGAGTCCTCCTAGAAGAAGAAATATGAGGCACCCTGTCAAAAAGAAAGATGGACACAAGGTTTCTCGAATGCAATTAACTGTTTTGACAGGCAATTATTTTCTCATTCCATCTAACTGAAGCATTCAGAGCTTGGCTCAGGGTTCCCAGGTAAGCATTCTTTCTTTTATCAGTGGGTTGCTTTTCTGACATCTGGTGACTCCAGCCACTGGGGTGAGGCGGTTAGAGTGGAGCTGGCAAGTTGTACCAGACAGGATTGCTGCAGTCTGAACCCAGAAGAAGCCCGAAGCACTACCACCCTTGCCAGGTAGCCCTGCCATGAAAGTGCATTTTCAGAAGGTGTGAGTGTGACCCTGACATTTTAATAGTGAGTCTATATGTTAAGTGGGGAAAAATAAAGAATAGAGATCTTGATCCAGTTATCAGTATTCATTATTTCAAGAGTATCTCAACTTTCCGTTGCTAATGGGAACCCAGTTCTTCCCAATATATTGATACTGCATTATTCTCTGCTTTTTTCTTTCATGTGGTGGTTATCTAGGAGCAAATGCTTTTAATTGTATTTTTTTATTTTTGAGATGGACTCTTGCTCTGTTGCCCAGGCCAGAGTGCAGTGGTGTACAGTGGTGTGATCTTAGCTCACTGCAACCTCTGCCTCCTGGGTTCAATTAATTCTCCTGCCTCAGCCTCCTGAGTAGCTGGGACTATAGGTGCTCACCATCATGCCTGTCTAAGTTTTGTATTTTTAGTAGAGACGGGTTTCACCATGTTGGCCAGGATAATCTCGATCTCCTGACCTTGTGGTCCACCCAGCTCAGCCTCCCAAAGTGCTGGGATTATAGGTGTGAGCCACCATGCTCAGCCTTAATTGCATTTTAAGATGCAATTTGTATCTCGGATAGATAAAACTCACCTTCAAGATGAAATATTGCCAAGAAACACTCCTTTTTCTTGGGCTAAAGTTATCTTGACTTTTAATATTACAGTGGATTGTGCAAATGGTCAAGCCTCCTCCTCCGTTATCCACACCCTTGCACACAGTTTTGTAGCTCCTCCCATCCATTGGTGAAGTCTTCCTCTTGATCCAGTTATCATTATTCATTGCTATGAACCAGAAAGGGATCAACCATCCCTATATCTGGGTTGTCTATGTGACCTTTGGCCAATGGAACAGTTGAAAATGAGATGTAGCAGAAACTGGAGAAGCAAATGTTCACTGGAACTTGCCCCGTTGCTGTGTTTGGAAACTTCTTGCACAACTGAATCAGCCCAAGCTAGCCTACTAGATGAGGGATGTCATGAATGTAGTCCCTTTATTCCTGTTGCTGGCCTATGGGAGCCCATTTGCAGAAACAGCCTACAAGCTGAATGGTAGCAGACCACAGACATGTAAAGTGAGCCCAGCCGAGGTCAGTGAACAACCAGCCAGCTGAGCCCAACCCAAATTGGTAATCCACAACATTATGAGCTAATAGATGGCTATCGTTTAAACTACTAAGTTTTGGTGTAGTTTTTTACATAGAAAAAAATTAACTGATTAAGATATCCAGCCTCATGCATGGAAAGGAAAATTCCAGCATGAATTTCTTAGCCTCGTGCTAAAGGATAGCCATATAAGCTGTTGTCATTCAGGGGCTTATCTGACAGCGCAGTGACTCAGAAGAGTTTTTATATTGGCTTTCAGTTCTGAACAAGTGCATACAATCTTTTGGGCTGTGTTTACATTTTATTTGGTGAAAAATTACATATGACTGCAGTCTTCTTTAGCTCACATTAGTCCAAGAACTTATGGCAGAGACTGCTAATTTTCCTCCAGTATCCATTCTTCCCTTTGCAAAGATTGGAGGAGCCAGACTGTCTGGTGATTAAATCTCATTTCATTACTTATTACCTACGTAAACTTGGGCAAATTATTCATGTCTCTGTGTCTGCCTTTCCTCATTTGCTAAATAGGAATAATAATGGTATCTCCCTTGTAGCATTGTTTTGATGATTAAAGGAGATAAAACAGAAAAAGCTTGCTATTTCACGATAATTGAGGTCTAAAAAAGTCAATGATGTGAAATACAGGCCCACGTTTTTGCAAGGTTAATGAAATGACAGGGATGAGAATGTGCAGAGAGCTGGCTGAGATTCTGAGGGCCGGGTCTGTACAATATAAATTCCTTCCAGTCCTGGCCACAGTTTAGCATTATGTGATCCCATCTGATAGCTCTATATCTTACATTTTAATGGGAACAATTTAGGGTACTGTGGATGGCTACATTTTCCACGATAGTTACTTAGAATCAATTTAGAATCTTCCAGTTACTTGGTGACTGTGTCATCAGCCTGACCCAGAGATACACAGCAGGTATCATTTTAAGAATGCCAGAATTTGATCTCTGATCCCCCACTTCTAGAAATGGGGCTGGCTACTATTTCCCTGCTTAGTCTCTTCCCCCTTCATGCCCTTACAAAAAAAAAAGGACAACTTCCTTTTTGCCACCTTCATGTATTCTAGTTCAGGGTCTAGTAGTAAGCTATCTTCACCCATGCTGATTAGGGTTATCACCTTGAGAAATGGCAGAATAAGAAGGTAAGAGGAGCTTGGGTCCCTGTGGAGCCTTGCAGAGCAAAGTGGAGTTTTGCACTACCTATCAGATTGGACTTTTACATGAGAGAAACCAATCTCTATCTTATTTAAGCCGTTATCTTTACTTTTGTCAGCCAAACCAACATCCTAACTAACACAGTACTGCTCTTATAACTAATTCAGCTTTTTGAGTAAGTATGGAGACTGGATGCATTCGCTTCCTATTGTTGCTGTAACAAATTACTGTACCTTAGTGGCTTCAAACAACTCACATTTATTATCTTTTCAACGCTGGAGGGCAGAAGGCCTAAAATCAAGACATTGACAAAACTACGTTTCTCCTGGGACTTTAGGGGAGGAACCTGCTCCGTTGCCTTTTCCCATTTCCAGGGGCTGCTCACATTCCTTGCCTCATGACCCCTTCTCCCATCTGTAAAGCCAGCAATGCCAGGTTGGGTACTCTCGTCACATCACCCCAACCTTACTCCCATCACCACAGATCCCTCTGACCCTCCTTCTCTCTTGTCTCCTTCTTCATTTATACAGACTCTTGTGACTACACTGGGCCCACTCAGATAGTAAAGAATAATCTTTCCATCTCAGTGTCATCAGATCAATAACTTTAGCTCCATCTGCAACCTTAATTCTCCTTTGCCATGTCACCTAACAGATTCACAGATCCCGTGATAGGGACATGTTTGGGGACAAGTATTCTGCCTATCACACTGAACAAACCATGCCCTTGTTCTAAGAACCACTTCTTCCTTATGTGGACTGAAGCCTTCAATTTTAGTGTTGGAGAACAATTACTTTTTGTCAAAGTACTCTGAGGGAGATACGATTAAGCTTTCAAGACCCTTGAATTATTTAGCTCCTGTAATTCTGACTTTCATATTCTAAAGTAAACGAAAGAGAATTACAACCCATACAGGTAAGTATAGATGATCTCGTATATTCCTCCAAGATTCATAACCCTTCAGGTGCGGGACTTGTAAAGCTTATGTTTGTTTGCTGAGACTGTTGCAAGCTATTTACAAGCTGTGAGTCCTCAGCTATCTTGAGCTAGTATTAGGATCCAGGTCACATAATTGTTAATAGAAAGACACAAACTGGACCATGTTGCTTCTACTGAAACCCTAATAATACTAACTGCATTTTGGAAAAAACTTTGTTTTAATTTTTTTTTCTTAATTTCATGACAGGTGATAACTGCGTCTTCAAACCTGTAGTGTTTGCAGGTGAGTCTGTTATTGTGAAAGAAGCATGCACTTGGCCAGGCGTGGTGGCTCATGCCTGTAATCCCAGCACTTTGGGAGGCTGAGGCGGGTGGATCATGAGGTCAGGAGTTCAAGACCAGCCTGGCCAACATGGTGAAACCCTGTCCCTACTAAACATACAAAAAAATTAGCTGGGCATGGTGGTGGGCACCTGTAATTCAGCTACTCAGGAGGCTGAGGCAGGAAAATCGCTTGAACATGGGAGGCAGAGGTTGCAATGAGCTGAGACCATGCCATTGCATTCCAGTCTGGGTGACAGAGCGAGACTCTGTCAAAAAAAAAGAAAAGAAAAAAACAAGCATGCACTTTTGAGGCTAAAAGATCTGAGTTGAAGTCCCATCTCTATAATTCATTCTTTGTGCAATCTTTTTCCAGTTATTTAAGCCTTCTCGGTTTCTTCATCTGTAACACGTGTTTTGTGCATACACTGTAGGGTTGTTCTGAGGACTATAGAGACTGTTTTTAAAACACTTCTAATAGTTCATGTTTATTAAATACTCAAGATTATTTATCCTCCAAGTATATATGAGCACCCAACAGACTAGGGCCATCTTCCATGCTGGCCTCTGTGAGGAATACAAAGGGTGTGACTCACATCTGCCATGTGAAGCAGTTGAGACATCATGATAAGAACTCTCAGTTAAAGTGAAAAAAGGAAGGCATATGATCTTGACCAGTTTTTTTTTTTTTTTTCTGGGCTTTACTGTCCTAATCTAAAAAATGACAACTAGATTAGATGAGCCACAATGTTTCTTCCAGTATTGACTTTCTGTTGTTCTAAGAATCACCCTCACTGTTGGTAAGTATGACTAACCCACGAAATAAATAGGAATTTAACCAATTGAAAATGCTGGCTGTGTAGGAAGGCCCAGAGGCACATGCCAAGTATGAAAAGTTGTCCCGTCTAGTGCTGACCTCATAGCTGGAGCCGAGGGCCTTGCAAATGACTTAACTGTCATTCAACCACATCACATTTAGTGCCTCCTTTGGACTTGCACGTAGCCTGGGGCCAAAGGACACTGTGAACTGGAACAAAATGGTAGGCAGCTGATGGGAAGAGAAACTGCACACAAAACATAGGAGGCAGTCGCTTCAGTGACACAAAAGTGCACCAAAGGGAAGCGCTGAGCTAAGTTATAGCCACTGGAATACCATCAGTGCTGAGTTAGTCATCCAACAGTAATGAAAATCTTCCACTTGTTCACAATATTTTCTGATACTCTTTGCTTTTTGTCCTTCTCTTTGGGAAATAACAGGACATTTTCAACTGGGTGTTATTGGATTTGAGGCTTTTTTTAATGTACAATTTTCTACCAGATCACAGCAAGAGCAAATTATATGTCAATCAGTGATTTCATAACAAAACTAATTTCCATTTGACGAAAGGAACCAAAGGTGGCAATGTAGTCAAGAACATCCTCTTATGCAGAGTGACGGGCTCAAGTGCAAAGCTAAGGAGGATCAAGCCCAGAAACAGCTACGAGAGACGGGCTGTGAATTTGAGGCTGCCTATGGTGTCAGCTCCCTAAGGGGATGAGAAGGGCCAGGAAGTGGAATCTGGGGAGGGTGACTGACATTTCTTTGTGTAAGTACTAATGGGAGAGCCAGTAAATTCAAACTCCGTGGAAAGTGAGAGTCCATGCCTGATATACACAAATACAGAAGAGGTTGTCCTACATGTGTGATTTAAACAGTTTGAGAATGCAGGGTGCTTAATTGATAGAGATGCACAATAAACATTAGCTGGTAAATAGTCACTGTTTATCGAAGCAACTCAGTTGTGTTGTCTCTCAGTGTCCCATTGGGAGGCCCTGGAGTTGGAAATTACCTGCCTAGCCAGGCACGATGGCTCACTGTGCTTTGCCCCACCAGCCACATAGGATAGGTGGCCTTTGCTATAATCACCAAACTTTGGCTGATGCAAGACAAAATGAGGTGCTCAAGGGAAGAGAGTGACCCCTGTAGAGTGATCCCAGGCATGGGAGGCCAACCCATATCTGCCTTTTGCATCTACTGCTTCCTAGCACTTGGTGAAATCTACAGGCTATTCAAAGGATGCTGGTGAAATAAAAGTGACAGACAACAAACAAACAAAACCTGTTGGCATCCATTTGGTCAGAGGAGCCAACCTTCCAAACATAAGAATGATTTTGAGTAGATAGAGCATCCCGACAGAGAGAGAAGCTGGTAAGCAGAGGCTCTGGGGTTTCAAGCTGTTTGTCCTGGGACAAGTTGCCTAACTTGCAAAGCCTCTGAATCCTTACTTGCCAACAAGCTGATGAGGCTGATAGCCTGCTTATTGGGAAGACTGAGTGAGGTCATGAAAATAGAGCCCTTAGCTTAGTGCCTGGCCTCTAGGAAGCTCTGTACAAAGGGGATGATGATGATGGTTGTTACATAAGCTATCTGGGACAGAGCCCTTCTTTTTCCATCTCCATTTAGTAGCCTATGGAAAACCAGCAGGAGGTAGAGCATTGTGAAAGTTACACATTGCTTCATTGAGCTGAAATCCAGCCAACCCACCCCTCTCCCAGAGTTTGTCATCTTCCCAGAGGGGCATTATTTTCTCAGTTTGCACAATGGCATTACGTGGGTTAGCAGAGGCCCTGGAATGAGGGCAGCCTTGACCACTGCATAATGTTTTTTTGGGAGAGGAATATGTTCTGCCTCCAACCCAAGCCAAGGTTCTCTAGAATAAAGATGGCGATGATTGCTTATCCTCTTCCTGAGTGCCTCTGGCTTTATCAGTCTCCCTGGCATGACTCTGACCTCCCATTACACCCCTAGGATTACAAATACCCAGCTGACTACAATGGAGGTAATTCCAAGTGGTCAATTTCCAGAGGCTGTAACTTGGACAAATGTAGTCGTGCCCTTATGCCACGTGACAGCAGGAACTCACAACAGACTGGGAATTCAGAATGGAAGGCACTCAAATCTGTCTCTTCTCCATGTTACATTCTTTTTCTTTTCTTTCTTCTCTCTTTTTTCTTTTCATCTTTTCTTTTTTAGAAACAGTCTCACTTTGTCATGTAGACTGGAGTGCAATGGCACAATCGAGGCTCACTGCAGCCTTAAACTCCTGACCTCAAGTGATCCTCCTGTATCAGCCTCCTGAGTAGCTTGGATTAGAGTGCACCACCATGCGCCACTAATTTTTAATATTTTTGATAGAGACAGAGGTCTTGCTATGTTGCCCAGGCTGGTCTCAAACTCCTGGTCTGAAGCAGTCCTCCCATTTCAGCCTCCTAAAGCCCTAGAGTTAAAGGGGCTGAACTACCCCTTTAACTCTAGGCCCAGGACACTTCATCCTTTCTTCGACAGCCCTTTCTTTCAAGTCCCTGAGGCTGATGCCTTCAGCCCTTCCCTCAGCAAATTTCACTCTTTCCTAAAAGAGGAGGGAATTCTGAAGCTCACTCCAAAGCCCTGAGCAACAGGCCTGATGAACATAATTCTCTTCCCTTTCAGGCACTGTGTACTAGGAGGGGCGGGGGTAGGAAGAAGGGCTCTAGTCTCAGGAGTTGGAGGAAAGTTACCAGTTCTACATCTGCCTCCTGACCAGCGAGTCTGGAGGCTGATTTTCTTACCAGTCTAAGAAGCAAGCACATGCCGCCAAAGCCTGCATTAATTCTCTCCAGGAGACAACACAATCTAATTTCACAGTGGGGAAAGAATGTTTCTGTAATTCTCGTAGATGGGACCTTGCCCCTTGTGAAACAAAGACCCCAGCATTATTGGGCTAAGAAGCACTCAACTCTTTCCCAGACCTGGCTTCCTTCCACTCTGAAATGGCTTTCTATTTATTTGCCATCCTGGCTGAGTGGCTCTGGGCTTATAATAGATAACATGTTTTTAATTCCATAATATTCTTCCTAGTTGATGGGTTTTCAATTTTTTTAATCTAGCATATTCTACTGCTATTATTAACATCAGTCTGTTGCTAGCCTACAATCTATATAGTGAATTTGTCCAGAAAAACTAAAATTATTCTATGTCCAACAGTATTATAGCAATCACCCCAGGCAGAGGTCTTAGGTTCCATTTGTAAAAAAGAGCAGAGATCTGCCTCCTTTCCATCTTCCATGGCATAAGAACTAACTAGGGTAAGTAGATGGAGATTTGGGGGATACTTAGAAGGCAATGGAAATGTAAAGAATTATGGTTATTAGGCTAAAACAGGCGTGAAGAACATGTACTCCACCCATGTGATATTATTAATGACACAGCAGTAGGGCAGTGGCTGAGCCAATGTATGTGCTCACAGATGAATCAGGTCTGATTTTTTAAACATTTTGCAGAGAGACCTGGAATGCAGTGTATGTTGGATGAGGAGAGGAAGCCTCCTCAGGGATTAGAGTGGTAGACTCTAATCATCATGGTAGACTGCTACTTCAGGGATTCCAGTGAGCCAACATTCCAATAATCTTGCCTCTGTAGCATTTCCTCCCACCCAGACTAGCTTTGTCCAGCAGTGTCAGGAAGCACATGACAAGCTGAGCCTTGAGTTCACCTATTCTGCTGCAAGGAAGGCTGGATAGTCACGTGGAGAAGCTGGCTCATGCTGGGCTGGGGCCATGTGTCTCTGTCCCAGTACCTAGTGGATATCACATGGCGCAGAACTTCCTGGTCAACTTGTACAGTGATGAGAAATGATAAGTGATTATTTTGGGGTGTTTCGTAGATTACTGAGGCACTCTTCTAAGTCAATGGAATTGAATTAATTCAATGATTACTTCTTGAATGTTTACTTTGTGTAAAGCATCACTCTAGGAACTGCATGCCAACTCCCAGCAAAGGTGCCAGGCCATGGAGAACAGACAAAAACGGGGAAAGGTGGAGGGCTTAGATGGAGTAGTCCATAAGTCCCTGGCCATCGAAAGGAGCAGATGTAATGACCAGATGAAGCCTCAAAGATAAAGATGTGCAGCTAAAAGTGGGCCATTTCCTGGGCATCGAAGTAGATAGATGCAGATGCAGTTTTAAAGTGAGAGCAAAGCCCAAGCCGGGGTCTTAACACCAGAATTTAGGAATGGTTTTCAGGAAACTTGATGAGGCTTTCAGGAGAGTGGGTCAAGATGCGCACCCCTAGTGAGGTGCTGTGGACTCAGCGTTGACCAGGACATCTGTGAAGCCTAAAGCTACTCGGACTCAAGTTGTAGCTTCCTTTTGACCATTGCTGTGCTGGGGCAGCTGCCACTGGGTAGTGTGCCAGGTGCTAGAGGGTGCAGCTTAGGGAGAAGTAGAAAAGGGTGGCGTGACCACTCAATATTGAGGGAATTCAAGGCAGAAAGATGCCAAATTGTGAATTGTCCATCTTTCAAAAGGGACAAAATTATACTGCCTAAGGATCTATAGAGAAACCCACTATATAAGAAGAGTTGGGTGTGGTTCTCACTAATTCATTTCAATCAATCAGCATGTATTACTGGAAGCCACTATATGCAGGTGCTGTTCTAGGCTCTGGGCATACAAGTGGCAAACAAAGAAAAAAAGATACATTCTCTTCTTCACATAGAGCTTATATTCTGTGGGAAAGGCAGATATTAAACGTTTGATCAAGCATCTACTGTAACGTCAGATAGTGAATGTGCTGTAGAGAAAAATGAAGCAGGGCAAACAGGTAGAAGGTAACAAGGAACTATTTGAGGTTGGACAAAAGACTTTACCAAAGTGCTGATATTTGAGCAGAGAGAGAGAGAGTCAGCCATACATACATGATGGGGTGAGAGGTAGGAAGGAAGAAACAGTCATGCAAAGTCACACATTGACTTTGTGTGTCCTTGAAGAATAGCAAAGAGGCCAGAGTGGATGATGTGGAGTGAGCAAGAGGATGACAAGTAGGATCTGGGTTAGGAAAGACAGCCAGCCCATGTAAGTGCTGGTAAAGATTTGGAGGGAAAAATCAGCGTATCGGGAGGCATTGCAAAATGCCAAATAAAGGAGAGACGTGCCTTGTTGTACTTTTTACAGTAAATGTTCTGGCTGCTGTCAGATACTAGATTATAATGGGGTGGGAGGAGGCAAAAATGAAAGCAGACAGATTTTCAGGTGGCTGTTTGACCCGTTCGACGGCTTGGACTAACAGGTGGTGGAAAGGGTGGCATATTTTTGATAGACATGACAACACATGTGAGAGTTTAAATGAATGCTTAGATGTAAGAATCTAGAACCCTAGAGAGTTCTTTTCTGGAGAAATAACTTTGACATTCCTGAGTGAATAGATGGTATTTACAGCTATGATGAAGAAAGAGGCTTTAGAGTGTCGAAATAAAAGAGAAACAGACCTAAGACTGCAACTGTGATATTCCTAGGTCAGGAAGACGAGAAGGAACCCGCAAAGGGTCTGAGAAGTAGCTATCAGTGAGGTTGGAGGAGAACCAAGAGTAAGCGGCTTCCCAAGACTAAAGTTGAGAGAAGTGGATGTTGCTGTGTTCAATAGCCTGAGACGCAGATAAAAACAAGCTTGGGAAACCTGGGGGTCACTGGCAATCTTGTTACCAGAGTTCCATTGAAGTGATGGGTGTGAAAGTCTGGCGGGAGTGGGTCCAGGGGAAAAGTGAACTTCTCTAAGACATTAGCTATCAGAGCAGAGAAATGAACCAATAACTGGGGTACTGAGAGATATTCTTACTTAAGAGGGAAGATATTTTAGGAAGTTTGTAAAATAGAAATAATCTGTCAGAGAAGAAACAATGACCAAGAAACAGGAAGGGAAACAGGTAACAAATGGAGGAGCTGTCTTTTTAGGTAAAAGCATACAACCATCGTAACAATACAAAGAAGGGAAGACAGGTGTCCTGTGGACCCACAGGATACATGTGGGTTTAGTGATGAGTGGATGAGGACATTTTCTCCTTTGAGCTTCTGCTTTCTTAATGTTAAAGCAAGATCACCACGGAGAGGAGGAGTGGCATGGCCAGGAGAGTATAGTAGGATCTCCAGGCATGATGAGGGCCCCCTGGGGCTCTGTGGTCATAACGGTAAAGCCAGACCCATCATGCCAGCCTTGTGCTTTTTTGCAGCTACAGTCAGCTGCTCAGATGCAGGGGCCAGGGAAGTGGAGAGGCAGAATTAACTGCATTTGGGGTTTTGACTAGTGAATGCGACAGGGGAAGAGAAATGATAATAATGGGCCATGAAATCTAAACTAGATGGGAGGGAAATGAGTATATTAGGAGAGGTCTGGACAGACAGTGGTCTGAAGAACCAAGGGATCAGGGGTCCCAGCAGAGCAAAGAATTGTTGGAGTGGGAGCCCAGGGCAGGTGAGCCCAGGGCAGATGAGCCCAAAAGTGAGAGAGGCTGTGGTTAGAGAATGAGATGTTGGAAATGAGGGTTTTAGAGCTGATCTGGTTTCAGTAATGACAAGATAGACTACGACCATGAGATGGAAGGCTGGGATGGGGCAGAAGTGAGGAGGGGAAGGATCTGAGAGGCTCAGGGTTCGGGTGGTTATTGATGTGAATATCGATGTGAATGTTGCCAAGAAGCAGACAGGAATTGAGGGAGAGAGAAGGCAATGGGTCAGGTGTAAGATCATTAATGCATGGGGTGCATGTATGTAGGTTGAATACCGGAAAAGAGGAGTAGTGGCGGCAAGTAGCACCATCAGATGACATTTTTCTTCCAGGAAATGGGCTGTTTCCTGTTTTGTGTTGTTTGCTTATGTTTTCTAGGGGATAGAAGAAATGGTCTGCAAGTGGCAATGAGGAACAAAGAAGGTACTTGTGTCACTCCAGGTCCAAGTGCATGGAGTATGGGAGAAACAAAGCAAGCCACTGCTTAAGAGGGCTGCAGGGGAAGCGGTGTCCTCTGGGGGCGCTGTTTCAGTTGAGCAAGAAACAGAGGGATGCAATGCAGTATTATTAACTATAGATGCCCTGCTGGGGCAACAGAACACCAGAGCTTCTTCCTCTTATCTGTCACTTCATACCCATTAGCAAATCTCTCCCCACCCTTCCTTTTAAGGTTCTCATTCTAAATGTGTAAGGTGATGAATATGCTGAGTACTCTGATATGATAATTACACAATTTATATATGTATGAAAAATACTATACCCCATAGTATGATTATTATGTACTCTGATATGATAATTACACAATTTATACATGTATGAAAGATACTATACCCCATAGTATGATTATTATGTACTCTGATATGATAATTACACAATTTATACATGTATGAAAGATACTATACCCCATAGTATGATTATTATGTACTCTGATATGATAATTACACAATTTATACATGTATGAAAGATACTATACCCCATAGTATGATTATTATGTACTCTGATATGATAATTACACAATTTATACATGTATGAAAAATACTATACCCCATAGTATGATTATTATGTGCCAGTGAAAAACAAAATAAAGCCTACGAAAGGAGAAAGCAACGGAAGAAGGCCTTTATTTAAGCAGCTAAGAACATAGAGGATTTAAACTGATAACAAACCAGTAATTTTATAGCGCTCAAGTGCAGAGGTTTAGGGGATTGAAGAGGACTGGGAACTTGGGTCAGATTAAGGGATGTGCGAAGAAGCCATATGGGGACAAAAGTCTAGGGGTTGGTGGAAGACCCCAGAGGCTTGGGCTTTGAGTGGGAACTGAGGTTAACAGGGACATAGGACATTAGGGAGGGAAGAGGAAGGTCCTCTGGAGCCCGCCATTTGCCTATATAAAGCACCTAACAAGATATCCTGCAAATCTGCCCAAGCATCCTGGAGCTCAAGCATGTAAGTACCAGCTGCAATTGCCGGGTGACCAGAGGAAGAACCAAACAGAGCCAAAGATAATCACCAGAAACAAGAGAGTCTGAAGTGAAATGTGAGTTGTCAGAAGCTGAAATCAAATTATCACTCAGGTAGGCGGTGCAACGTCGTGTTACTCAATGTCCACTTAGTCCATTCATTTTGGGCTGTCAGACCCTGGGCACAAAAGTACTCACTGGTGTCAGTTGGAAATCCAGGAGGGAGGAAATTCTCTGATGAAGCCAGCTGTTAAACCGACTGTGGCTGAAGCCCCTCCTGCTCATTCATTCATTCAACAATCATGGACAGAACGAGCCGTCTTGGTTAAGGTATTCTTTGGAATTAAGTTTGCACAATGGTCTTGCGATGGGCAGAGCATTCATTAAAGTTGACGACAATTACATCCCAGGATGTAACAGTGAGTTTTGTCAGAAGTAGAGTATAAAGGAAAGTTACTAGCAGAAACTAGGCATTAGGGCCAAACCCTGCTACATTCCCCTAGTCTTCAGTTCCTGATCAGGCAAACCACACATCCCTATTAAGGCTGGAGAGAGATTCTCATTGCCAGGATTCTACACCAAAATGCCAATTTGGAGACAAGCTGCCCCCAGATGTAGAATTGAGCTGTAGCCTGCTTGCCATTTGGGAACCCAAGGTGCCAGATCCTTTCCTGGAGCTCCCCAGACTCTGGGGACAGGGGAGGATGACTATTTCCAGGGGCTTACACATGGCTGGTCAGGAGAGGCTTCTAATGACTGACCAGGCTTGACTTTCAGGCTTTGGGACTCAGATGGAGCTGGAACTCCAGGTGAAAATATAATTTCAGGCCCTTGGTCCAGGATGTGGCAGGTGGATGCTACATGCTGCAGATGGAGCCCTTCCCAGATGGAGAAAACATGTTTATCAAGTAAACAAAAATGGGAAAGTTTAGGGTGCATTTGGAAGAATGGCAGGGAGTACAGTTACATAGCCCACTAGGTCTATGAAGGACAATGTAAGTCTGGATTTGATTCTAACAGCTTGGACCATGTGGCATTTCTATTTGTAATTATTACACTCCCTGATTTTCTTCCTGGTGTGAGAGGAGTACAGGTAGGGATTGGGAGAGAAAGTGCTGAGTAGGTTCAGTTTCAGCTGTGAAGTTAATTTTCAAGTCCACTTACTCACCACAGTGCTGTTTCTTTAGCAGTGTGCTGTGCTTGGAACAAAGCTAAGTCACTCTCGGTGCCATGCGCACACCGTTCTGAGCCAGGGCGGAGTGGGATCCCTCTTTTTATCCATGGCAAGGTCTGAATGGCAGTAGATTCTTGGCTTTTTTCAGAGCCGGGGTGACATATACTCAGGAACTACCATTAGATGGGGAGGGAAATGACAGAGAATGTAGAAATGTAAGGAAAGGCGAAAGGAGAAGTAGGTGACTTTAAAGGTTTTCAAGCTATTTTTAGCAGCAGAATTCTTTTTTTTTTTTTTTTTTTTTTTTTTGCCAATCAGTTTGAGCTTATGAAGTTGCTCAGGTTAGCCTTGAACTGATGATCTCGCCTTCGCGAGCGCCATGACCTCCGGCGGGAGCCACTTTGGACCCCAGCAGCAGAATTCTTTTTCCCCAGTGAAATCTTAGGCGAAAGCTGTCTTAGCACATCTGCATTGCTATCAAGGAATACTTGAGGCTGGGTAATTTATAAAGAAAAGAGGTTTGTTTGGCTTGTGGCTCTGCATGCCGTATGCACAGCAGGGTGCCAGCGTCCACTTCCAGGGAGGGCTTCAGGCTGCTTCCACTCAGGCAGAAAGCAAAGGGAGGGACGCAGCATATGCAGAGATCACATGATGAGAAAGAGAGGAAGTGAGTCAGAAGTAGGGGGAAGGTGCCGGGCTTTTTTTTTTTTTAAGCAAGCAGCTCTCATGGGAACTAATAGAGTGAGAACTCACTCATGACCTTTGGGATGGCACTGTCATTCGGGGAGGATCTGCCCCTGTGCACCCAAACATTTCCCACCAGGCCCCACTTCCAACATGGGGGATCAAGTTTCAACATGATCCTTGGAGAAGGCAAATATCCAAGCTATATTAGAAAGCCAGTACTGAGTGGGTGAAGACAGTAGCTCTGCCTCTTCCTCCAGCCTGGTAAATCCCTACTGTCACTCAGGCAGCAGCCTCGGAGGGGTCTCGGTCCATGCATAGCGTTGTCAGCACCACACTGATTTTCCTCTTAGTGAACAGAGGAAAGCTTTTAGAATTTTTTTTTTTTTTTTTTGAGACTGAGTTTCGCTCTTGTTACCCAGGCTGGAGTGCAATGGCGCGATCTCTGCTCACCGCAACCTCAGCCTCCTGGGTTCAGGCAATTCTCCTGCCTCAGCCTCCTGAGTAGCTGGGATTACAGGCACGTGCCACCATGCCCAGCTAATTTTTTGTATTTTTAGTAGGGACGGGATTTCACCATGTTGACCAGGATGGTCTCGATCTCTTGACCTCATGATCCACCTGCCTCAGCCTCCCAAAGTGCTGGGATTACAGGCTTGAGCCACCGTGCCCGGACAGCTTTTAGAATTTTAACCATAAAATCCTATGATTTATTCAGTCTTAAACAGAAAGGAAATTCTGACCTATGCTATAGCATGGATGAACCTTGAGGACATTATGCGAAGTGAAACAAATCAGTCATAAAAAGACAGATCCTGTACGATTCCACTAACATGAGGTCTAGAGTAGTCAGGTTCATAGAGACAGAAAGCAGAATGGTGGTCTGTGGGAGGGGGAATGGAGAGTTGGTGGTAAATGGGTATGAGTTTCTGTTTGGGATGATGAATGGGCTCTGGAAATGGATGGTGGTGATGTTTGCCAACAATGTAAATGGATTTAATGCCACTGAACTGCACACCGAAATATAATTACTGTGGTAAATTCTGTGGCATGTATATTTTCCCATCATAGAATAAGGCAAAATTCTACAATTAAGAGGTGGTGAAAAATACCTGGGAGAAACAGCCACTGTATCACCTGAGGTTTTTCCTTCCAGTGACATTTTCAAAAGTGAAACTGATGCCCCAGGCAATGATCTGTTTCCTGAAGATGCCCAGCCTCCTCTAAAGCTTCCAGAATAGCCTGGTTGAATATAAAAACAGAGAAAGTTCTAAGTACCTTGTGGAAAGAGACCCATGAGCCCCTGAGTTCATCCATTTGTTCTCTGTATTCTCCCCTCGTGGTTCATCCTCCTGAACCAACACATACCCAGACTCAACGAGGGGCCCATTTACTGACCCCTGAGATTAACCTCCATGTTTCCATCTGAACTTGAGTTAAAGACATTTTTTTAAAAAGGCAGAAAGAAAGTGACTGATGGGGGGGATATAAAAAATATATGGTGTCCAAGCTTGTGTTCTTCAAAAAATATTACCTGAGGCCAGAGTTAACATGCAACTCTCTTATTAGGCATTATCCTACCAGGATGCAGGAAAGAGCAAAGAGAAAGACGGAGAGCCACCAGCAGGATGTACTACAATCAACCTCTACTGACTGCTCCATCCCATGGGGCCATCTTTTCAGAGGCTATAAGACTAGCTATGTCTCAGAGCAATGGGTCCAGAAGAAAGAAAGCAAAGAAGAATTCACCCTTTGGCTCTTGTTCCCTGTTGGTCATGAATTGTTCTACAGAGTGTCCCCCACACTTTAGGTTGAGCATGTGTGGTTGAGCATGATCTTGTGGGTCAGGCAACATCTCATGCTGTAGCATCAACTGGGAAGGAGACACAGGGCATAGGCCCCAAGCATGAGTGAGCTACCCTCCGGCTGTGCTGACTGGACTTGGTCCTGTGCAGAGCTGGTCACCACATGGTGACTGGTCCAGAAAGAGGCCAAAGACACAGGTTGGCAACAGAGTTGTTTTTCCCCAATGAAATCTTAGGCAGAAGCTATCTTAGTACCTTTGCATTGCTATGAAGAAATACCTGAGGCTAGGTGACTTATAAAGAGACAGGTTTGCTTGGCTCATGGTTCTGCACGTGGAAGATACCAGAGGCAGGTGAAACCAAGGCGTCTGAAATGATATGGGAAAGGTGTGTGGTACACACTGGGAAAGGCAATCGACTACAGAAGGAGCAAGTTCACGCTCACAGAAGTTCCAGGCCTCAAACTGCCATGAAGATCAGAGGAGGGAGAGGTCAGTTAGGCCTGGGTGATAACAAGGGAAGGTTTCCAGAAGAGGAAAGAGAAGGGATCCAGCCTGAGTTGTGTGCCAGATACTTACTACATGTGTTGAGGGATTTGAAGTAGGCCCCAAAGCATGAAGAGAATTTTGGCAGATTGTCCTCTTTATTAAACCAAACGTGCATGTAATTTTGTTGTCAGTATTCCTTTGTTCCGTGAAAGTCTTTCTTCATAAAGTATAAGCCACAATAAAACTCAGCTCAGTCCAGATTGACTTATCAGGTATTCCAGTTTAGTGAAATCTGAATTACATGTGCACATGCTGCTTGGTCATCAGGATGCAGGGGAGACCAGGGGACCAGGGGGGTGATGGTGGTGACTGAGCCAGGTGGAGCTGGGCTAGAAAGAAATCACCAGGGAGGCGAACGCTGAGCTGTGTCCAAAGAGAGAAGGATGGGGATTGGCAGGTGGAAGCTTGGGGAATAGCCATTTGACATGGAGAAAATGGCGCTGAAAAGAGGTGGTACTACAAATCCTCTTCTGGCAAGGGTAACTAGTCATGTTCTCTTAAAAATGACTCTTCAGGGAATCTTCAGGTAGAGTGATTGGTAAACTAGAAACCAGATCAATAACAGCATTTCAGGCCAAGCAAGTTTATTTCAGTGTCATTGTCCTCTTTAGCACCCAGCATGCCTGTCAATGGCTCCCAGCTCCTCTTTCTCCATCTCAGGGAGAGACTCCAGGGTCCCGGGAACCAGCCATGTCTAGGCCCAAGGGAGTGAGAAGAGCAACCACTGAGTTTGTCTCTAGACAAAGTTGTGAAGAAGGCAGGGCTCATTCTGGTAATTCCTTGACCACTTTGCTGAGCCTCCTCCTAGCCTGACCAACCATCCCCATATAGCAGGGACTTTCCGGGATTTAGCACTGAAAGTTCCACATTCCAGGAACCCCTCAGATCCAGGAAAACCAGGACAGTTGGCCACCCTCCCTTCTTCTGAATTCCAGAAGCCCTTTCTGTGAGCTCAGAAATGTTCTCTCCCAAAGTGTCTCGGAACCCTGCCTGGCAGAACTTTGGCTCTGGACATTTCCACAATGCCTACCTCTATCAAAACACACTTGTCTTCTATGCCATTTAAAAAAGATGTCCCCAAATCCAATAAAAATATGGTTCACAAACCCTAGTACCAACAAAGCTAAGGAGGTAATAATGTAAGTGGGTAGAGTGGTCAAAGTTGTTTCATCAAAGCACTTTACGGTGTGTTCTTTCAACATTCTCTGTTTGCATTTTAGGTTTGTATGACTGCTTGTTACTTTCTACAAGGTGATGTCTCCCTCACCTTCAGTGCGATAAACAGTGCATATGCAGGGATAGAGAGCAGACACGTGAGCTCTGTGTTGGAGAGATGGCAGAGAGGAGTGGGAACTACCCCAGTGGGGAATTCCGTCCTGTGGACAGGGGCTCCTGCAGCCCAGCACCTGCCACTGTTGCATGTAGGAGCACGCACTGGGGTGACCAGATTTGCTGATTCTTTGAGGTCAGCTGGAATCTGAAAACGTATGTGAAATCTGCTTTGAAGTGGTAATGCACAATTTAATATACTTTTTTTAATTATTTTTATTATTTATTTATTTTGAGACAGAGTTTCGCTCTTGTTGCCCAGGCTGGAGTACAATGGCACAATCTTGGCTCTTTATAACCTCCACCTCCTGGGCTCAAGTAATTCTCCTGCCTCAGCCTCCTAAGTAGTTAGGATTGCAGGCTCCCACCACCACGCTCAGCTAATTTTTTTATATTTTTAGTAGAGACGGGGTTTCTTCATGTTGAGCAGGCTGGTCTCGAACTCCTGACCTCAGGTAATCCACCCACCTCGGCCTCCCAAAGTGCTGAGATTACAGGCTTGAGCCACCATGCCTAGCCTGAATATATATATTTTTAAAAACACGATGTGGCTCAACTCTGTGGGGGAAAACCAAAAAATGTCCATGGGTCACACTTAGATCCCACATTAATCACATGATATAAATCCACATTTATATCATGTGGATTAAACTTCACAGCAATTATTATAATTTTCCTCTCTCCCCGATCCCTAAATTGTGATACTGACATCTCAACATTTTAAGTCCCGTCTACAGACACCTGCTGGTTTTCAGAAAGGGTTCCCATGGCAATCTTGAGGAGGGAAAGCTGCAGCCCTCAGGCTACCTCGGGCTCTCCCCGCATTGCTGCTTCCACCAGGCATGGTCCGGCTCATGCCTACATCCCCACAGCATGCCTCCTCTTTCATCCCCCCATTCCTTCAATAGCTGTCAAAGGAACAAAAGAGACAGCAATGAGCTAACCATCTTATCCGGCTGGGGATGCCATCACTAACCATCCCATCTCCCCGCTGCTCATGATTCTCAAGAGCCATGTCATGGAGTGGGGCCCAGCCTACCTGAGATGAGACCCAGCCTCCTCTTACTGAACAGGCAATGTCGTGTTTCTAGGGTAATGGCCCAGCGAGCTGCCTCAACAGGCTGGAGGAGAGACATGATTTGAGGACACAGCTATTAACAGGGTGGGGGAGGCAGTCTTATCTGCATATTTAAAAATGTTGGCGTAAGCCAGGAAAAGAGGAAGGGGGCAAAAAGAAAACTCTGCACTTAAATATAGTCAAAAGAATTCCTTGTTGAAACTATCTACAGTTAATGAGGAAGATGATATCTCCTCCAGCAGTAGTGATGATAATAATAAAATCTCAGTTTGGGATTGCTCAGCTAATGGGTCAATGTGATAGGCTAAACACCTGCAGATGCTTTGTAAAAAATAATAATTAAAAACTCATTTCAAAGATATTATCATAAAAGAAAGGATTATCTTATTAGGCTGTGTTGACTGGGATCTGATATTTTATTCATGGGAGCCAGCAGTTACATCATGATAGCTAATGAGTTCGATCTGAGAAGCAGGGCTCTGCTCCCTGTGGCTGTTAATCCATTCCTATATCTGCACATCACTTTTGTTAAGAGGCTAAAGCCTTCTGCCAACATTGTCTTACTGGTCTGGAAAAGATGACCCTGTTGTGCAGTAGGCTGTCATAGAAGACAGAGCCCTTTCTTCACGTATCTAGGGAAACAAGGCACAGAGACGCTCCTTCCAGTGGCAAGCACCGGCAAGCACAGGCAGCAGCCTGGGTATCTTCTTGGAGGTTCGCAGTCCGCTCAGTCCTGCTGGCTGCCATTCTAGGAGCGGTGGCCTGCTTATTGCCAAGAATAGACTGGACGGCCGCCCGTCATTTTGTCAGGCTTTGCCTTACATTTAACTTTCCATAGTCAATCTCCATTGAACACATCAGCTTCTTTCCATAGAAGTTATTACACAAAATTCATACTGACAAACTTGATCCTCTCTTGGTATTTTTTAAATGCTATATAATTCTCTCACTTGCAAACGGCCTAATGTGGCTGTCGTATCTGTGACAGGTGATGGCCTGAGTGGATCAAATATTCCAAGATCTACTGAATTCAGTGCATGTTTCTGCATGAATAGTTTTGCATTTTATGGCACAATGACTGGAAAATTGAGCAACTGATAAATTGGACATCAGATGAATAACAATACATTGGGTCAAACCCCAATTTTATGTTGGTTTCCTTCACTAAGACCCAGTTTGAGAATGAACCTGTGAGGCCTTGGGCTCTGTTTTAATCTGGAATAGGTCTTGGAAATGAATTTGGCTTTATTTCTGGTCTAATGTGCAGGCTCAGGTTTGCATGTGCATACATACCACACACACCCCACAGACACGACACATATACACAAACAACATACACATACTATACAACAACACATACATCACATATAAACACAACACACACCACACATACACAAACAAAAACAATGCACACACACCACATGCATGGACTAAAACTGCTGTCCACCGGGAGGAACTGCTTGCTGCCTTTCCAGGAAAGGCATGTGTCCTCTTAAGGCATTCCAGTTGATTAAAGCCCACCCAAGATAATCTCCCCAATTTAAAGTCAACTGATTAAAGACTTTAAGTATATTTGCAAAGTCCCTTCACAAAAACACCTAGGAGAAAGTGTTTGCATGTTACAGAATGCCTGTGGCTTCCCTTCCACCTCTTATGAGAGAGTATCTGATATGGCCCACCCTTCCTACATATTAGAAATGAAATTCTGGGGAATGTGCCCTAGCCTAGCTGAGTTGACAAACCACAAAGCCATCACAACAGCATAACACACACACATACCCACACACACACAATGAAACAAGAAATAGCACAAGTAATCGGACAACCAAATAAATGGAACGTAGGATAGACGAGTGTGTTCGTGCACACATGTGCATTTGTGGTCCAGTTTCCTCAGGCCCTTGATGCACCAGTGGTCCCCTCCTTCTGTGACTGAGGTGAGGGACAGAAGTGCTGCTGCTCTGGCCACGCTAAAAAGACAAAAGATGCCCCCTGAATTCCAGCTTGACCACATGGGATCAAGCTGGAAGGTAGCAGATTGTTGTCATTTTGTACAACAGTCAATAAAACATATAGTCAACTATTTTGAAAATGTCCACAATGGTCCCACTTGGCTTGGTCTGACCAACCAAGCTTGAGTTTTCAAGAAAACTGAGTCTCTTTTTGGTTAGAGCATGTTCACCTTGATTTTTTTGTCAGGCCAGAGGTGGACTGCTTTTCTTCTGTTAATAGAAGGCAAGGGCTGTTGAAACGCAGCTCGTGCTGAGACTCGCATCTGAAGACCAACACTGACTTTCAGGTATTTCATGGTGTGAGGCTCCTATTGCATGATTGAAGGGACATGGCACCACTACATTCCTTGAATGAGTAAATCTATCGGGTCATAGATCTCAAATAAAACAGCCAAAAAAGGGAGGGGTTGGGGAAAGGAACATGGCTTCTTGGGATAATTATTCTCTGCAGGCATTGAGTATTCTTAGTGAGAAAGTGTGGTGGGCATTACAGCTCTGCCCACTCTGGAGTTTTTGAAGCTCACCCTAACCTAATTAAGTGTCTTTGCCCTTAGGCCTGGCACATTCATTAGATGAGGCAACAGCTGCAACACTGCCAGAAGCCACAGGAAGGGCAAAATATTTGCTGGTTGCTGCTATTTTCAGCCTTGCCAGAATCAACAAGGATGGGCTTAGTCATTATCAGCTCATTTTGAAAATGTACCCTGAGAGATGCTGGTGTGCTCCTCGTGAGAAGCAAACATCAACCCTGTGGCTCCAAAGCAGTGGAATGGGCTTGTTAACAAGTTCATGTGGGAGAAGGTGTTGGAAACTGATCTGTTCCAACTCAAGACATTGAGGTGTGGAGAGGTTGCATATTCGGTCCTATTTGGGTAAAGTAGACAAAGCAATGCCCTCTGCTTTCAATGAAAGCAGGTGCCACCTGTAGGAATTCATTTAAGTGCAGGTTTCTGGGGCATGCCCAGAGATTTTGACTTAAGTTTTGGGGGACAGAAGAATATCCTTTTTTTTTTTTTTTTTTTTTGAGACAGTCTCGTTCTGTCACCAGGCTGGAGTGCAGTGGTGCGATTTTGGCTCACTCCAGCCTCTGCCTCCCGGGTTCAAGCGATTCTCCTGCCTCAGCTTCCTGAATAGCTGGCATTCCAGGCACCCGCCACCACATCCAGCTAATTTTTGTATTTTTAGTAGAGATGGGGCTTCACCATGTTGGCCAGGCTGGTCTCAACCTCTTGACCTCAGGTGATTTGCTTGTCTCGGCCTCCCAAAGTGCTGTGATTACAGGTGTTAGCCACCACACCCCACCAGAATATACATTTTTATAAGTATTTTACAATGCGATTCCAATGAAGACGGTTTTAAGAGGCACTAGTGTAAAGAAGAGAGTTTAGAATATGAGAGCTGAACAGAATCTAGAAAAGTTGTTTTAATTTTATATATAGTTTTAAAATTTAGCAAGAGGGGGCAGGACCCACGGAAGCAAGCTACAAGATCTTATTGAAAGACACAAAACCAGAGCCAAATGAACTGGGAGGTTTACCTTGTGCTGAACTTACCATTAAAAAAAAAAAAATCTCCCTTAATGAGTGTGTATTTTCAAGACAATCTTGATCAGAATTCCAATGCATTTGGTGTTTTCTGGAACTAGTTTGGAGGGGTGGGGAACAAACCTTACCAGCTAAAACTATAATAACCCTAATCAAATAGTAAGGGGTTGGCAAAGAAATGGATGAACTAGAACAGAAAAACCAAGAATATAAGATAAATGTGAAATTTATTTTCAGTGAGAAAAAAGATTTTGTTTACCTGTCAGGAATAAAATACAGTAGATTTCAACTTCATTCCATGTGCAAAAACAAACCTAAGACGAATTAAAGATATAAATGCAGCAATCAAGCAGTAAACATATCAGAAAATGTAGGCAAATGTCTGTATAACCCTGGGATGAGTGAAACATTCTTACCCAAGACAGGAAATTCAAGACTCATAAAGAAAATATATTAATTTAAAATATTTTGTATAATGAAGGATATCATAGATAAAGCCAAAAATCAAATAGTAGGAAAAATTACTGAACACACACGGCAACCAAAGAGTTAATATCCTTCATAGTCAAAGACTTTTAAATATTGATGCAAAAAAACGCAAATAATGCAATAAAAATAGGAAAACTTTTAAAAAACTAGTAGGTACAGTTTAAAATTTATGATAATGTCCATCACTGATAAGGTTGTGGAAAAATAAGTACCTGCTTACATGGGTGAAAGAGGTGCAAACTTCGGCTCCTTGGCAGTATTTGTTATAGAAATAACAGTGCCAAAAGACAAAAGAAAAATAGCTAGATGCTTATTGCAACTTTATATATTGAGTTTCAAGAAAGAAAGAGGAAGTAGGGAGATGGGGAAGAAAGTGAGAGCTACAAATAAAATCTTAAGCCCCCCAAGCAACTGGACAGACCCTCTTTTGGTCAAGGGGACCCCAGAGAAACCTTAAAAACATGATAAAGTGCCAGGCGCGGTGGCTCACGCCTGTAATCCCAGCACTTTGGGAGGCCGAGGTGGGTGGATCATGAGGTCAACAGATCGAGACCATCCTGGTCAACATGGTGAAACCCCATCTCTACTAAAAATACAAAAAAAATTAGCTGGGCACAGTGGGCGTGCCTGTAATCCCAGCTACTCAGGAGGCTGAGGCGGGAGAATTGCCTGAACCCAGGAGGCGGAGGTTGCAGTGAGCCGAGATCGCGCCATTGCACTCCAGCCTGGGTAACGAGCAAAACTCCGTCTCAAAAATAAAAAAATGAAAAAAAAAATAAAGTCCCCTTTCTAAATATATAAATTGTGTAATTTTTCAGTTGACAGAAGGAATGAAAAAAAGGAGGGAAGGTAAAATGTACATACACACACACAAGGAAAGAAAAAGAAAAAGAAACAAGTGGCATATTCCTCAAGAAGAAAATGGTTGAGTTAATTATGTTACATCCAAATAATGGCTGTTGTGCAGATTCTGAAAATAGATCTGTATACATTAACCAAGAGGAATATCCATGATATATGTTAACTGAAAAAAGAACAGTTCCATATTGTGCATGTGGAATACATTACACTTTGGGCAAAAGAGATAGAAAAAGAAAGAGGAAGGGAGAAAAAGGACAGGGTCAGAGGGAGATTTATACACATACCATTGTGAAAGGATGAAGTTGAAGGTGAAACAGGTGTGATTAATAACATTTTACTTGGGTAACTTTATAGGCCCCATGTATTAAGATACTTTTGTCAATTTACAACATGTTAAACAAGGCAGACCAGGATGGAGAGGGGCCTGAAGCCATAGGACCTTCTCCATAAGATGTGTGAGAAAGGAGAGAGAGAATACAAGGAGAACACATAATAAACACTCAGTCTTAGATAGGCGTCAAGGAACTACAAGTTTCACCTGGTGAAGAGTGATCATTACAGCTTCAAACATGAGAAGAGACTGTGTTAGAATCTGTCCTCTGTCAACGTTGAGTGGTGGCTTCTGGAAAATAGGTGACAGGCGGAAAAAAGAAATGATTTCCAAACCCATGGAGAGCTCCCGTCATGTGCCTCAGTCTCCCGAACAGAGCTTCTCCGGCTGTAGCCTGGGAGGCAGGACCAGGCTGTTTCTCGGGCTCCAAGTCAAGTGTCACATTCAGGTTGCAAGTCAAAATTAGTTGGCCAATTGGAAGGTGGATCAAAGATTTCTCCTGTATTTACCCATTCTGCTTGTAATCGATTGGGGTTAAGAAAGGAGAATTAGGAGGATTAACCAGGGGTTTCAGGGCAAGATTTTGTGACACTTCAAATGATAATTTGTATTGATGTAATCTAGTTAACATAAACTGTACCATGGTAGATGTCAGAACCTTAGTCTCAACATGCACGGGCTTCATTATCAAAAGTCCAAAACAATTTCGTTAATTGTGTGAGTTCGTAACCAAAAGGCTCATGAAAGTATAGCCTGAGAAAGTCTGGGGGGTGTTTGCTTCCCGCGGTAGGAAAGCACTAGAGAAGCAGTGTGGTTATGGGTGACTGACATGTGTCTGTCGCATGGATCTGCCTCATCTTCTCTAGAAGCTGGAAAACATAACACAGCGAGGTAGAGAGGGAAAAGGGGCAACTTTTAGGATCAGTTCAAGCACTGTCTCTGCAGTAGGTTCGGAAGTCACAAAGAACGACTCTTCAAGCCTCAGTTTCCTTATCTGCAAAACAGGAGTGATGCTAGATTATGAGGGAAAAAGGAGACAACAGACACATCAAATCCCTGGGCCATAAATAGACAGTTACTAACACCAGTTTCCTCCTACTCTCTTTTTTTATAGTACGTTCCTGCCCACCACTATTTTCTCAGGAAATCAAAGTGGAAGATTGCAATTGCTCTGCCCGACCCCAATCTACTCTTTGCTGCGTGCTTCTTGTTGTCCTTGCGTGAGCCGGGCCTCTTCAGGGGAGCGGTGATGCGGTGCAAAAGGAACACACGCGTGCGTTGCTGATGTACGTTCTGTGGGAGAGACAGACGTGAGGCTATCTGTGAATTTCCATGGCTTTTATAATTGGGGTAGTCATACATCATTTACACTCACATAAAGATCCTGTTTTTAGTTTAGAAAGGGTTGTTTTAACATTTTTTTTCCATCGTTACACAAGTAAAGCATATTTTTGGTTGAAAAATTTTTAACTACCCAAAGCTGATAGGAGGAAATAAAATCCACCTATAATTATACCAGCTAGAGAGAACTGCTTTTAATGTTTAGGTAGGCATCATTTGAGATCTATATTTATAGACAGAGATATAGATAGACACTTAAATAGGTATCTAGGCATATAAATAGGTGTATAATAATATCTGTAGTGGATCAAAATAGATAAATAGTATATTAAAGTGTCTAATAGGCAATTAAAATAGATATATAATAATAAATATATTTTATTTAAAATATAAATATGTATCTAATAGTTATATTATACCTAACTAGGTATAAAAAAATGTCTGCTGTAGAAATATACATGTACTATTTGAAATGCATGCTGATTTAAAATTACTGCAAAAAGAAAGTGCAGACAACTCTGCCTCTGGGAAAATGTAATCTTAATGATACACACACCTATTCTCTCTCCATTCAGTGCCTAATGTGGGTGATGACTGGATGGTCTTTCAGAGGCCCGAGGAAGTAGGATTCCAGGCAACAGTATATGGTCTTCTTATTGCATGTCTATAAGCAACAACTTCCTTCCTGGCTCTGTAGACTCTCTAGAAGAAAGAGCAAAATTTCAGTGTTTCCTACGTGTGTTTGAGAGCATATGACAGCCCAAGAGGAGATGGGAAGAATACCATGGAGAGTGCCAGGGGCCCATCTGCCTCCAAACATGTTGAGACGGTTGACAGCAAGGAATAAGCATTGACAAGACAGATAGACAGATAAACTACCACGACAACATGGAGCAGGTCCTGTGCACTGGATAAAGACACTGTCATTGGTAAGTAAGACCGCCTGGTTCATGGAGTCCCTCAGAGCCTAACCACAAAGATGGACCTTAGAGACCAGAATAATTAAGCGTCCATTTTTTGTGACTAATGAGAAGACGGCATATGGGCATATATCCTGTGGGATGAATATTTTATATACTTAACCTTATTAAAACAGCTTGGGTGAGTAGATTTCTTCAGGCAGTTTTAAAGCATTATGCTATCTCCAGGAAAGCAAACATCTCCTGGCTATCGTGTGAGCAGATGGGAAGTGCTGAGAAAATCTGGAGATCAGACTCTTTGGCAACCATAGCACCCTATTAAATTGGTTTATACAATGATGGACACCCACAATAAAGTAACAAGGTGGTTTCTGAAGTTGCCAAAATTTTCTCTTTTTTTGTATTTCAATTATAAAAGGAGTAAAAATAATCTGTACATTTGTCTTTGGGTATATACTATAAAGGTGAGAGAAAAGATAAAGGAACTTCAACACTTTCTTAATTCTAAGGCCACCTTTGCCCAGATTACAAGTACCCCTTTTATCGGCCCTTTACCCAGCCATTTACTGCTAACTCATACCCAAGAAGGCTGTGATATATCCAGCATCCAACTTCAGAAACCAGTCAGCCATTGAACTCTGATCTTAATTCTAAAAGCAGAACCATGTCATTCTGTACCTTCTTAAAGATAGAAATTGCTTTGGCACAAAATTCGTCCACGTTTAGAACTTAATTCAGTTAGATTTCTAATGTTTATCTAACTGCTGGAGGTGAAAGATATCAAAAGTTGCTAATAAGATCTAACATAATCAGTATCATTCTACTCCATTACAAAGCCAAACTGATGGAAGCCAAGCCCTGTTCAAGACACTTCACTGAGCAGACAGCTTCAGATCAGTCAGTCGATTGTTCTACCTTTAAATCAAGTCATTAATTTAACTAGATGATCCTCCCAAGTGAGCATTTATACTGAAATGAGCTGTTTGGGAGGGTGATGCAAACACAGCGTAAAAGCCTTCACAAACAGTAGCGTCGTGTTGTCGTTTGCTTGGTTGGTGTTGTTTTGTTTTGTTTTTGAAAAGGGTTTCACTCTGTCCCCCAGGCTGAGTGCAGTGGCACAATCACAGCTCACAGCAGCTCAACCTCCTGGGCACAACCAATCCTCCCACTTCAGCCTCCTGAGTAGCTGGGACTACAGGCATGTGTCACCACGCCTGGGTAATTTTTAATTTTTTTTTTTTAACACAGTCTCACTCTGGTTGCCCAGTGTCTCACCATAGCTTCAACCTCCTGGGCTCAGGTGATTATCCTACCTCAACCTCTCAAGTGGCTGAGATTACAGGCATACATCACCACGCTTGGCTAATTTTTTGTATTTTTGTTAGAGATGGGGTTTATCTATTTTGCCCAGGGTAGTCTAAAACTCCTGGACTCATTCAGTCTGCCCACCTCAGCCTCCCAGAGTGCTGAAATTATAGGTGTGTGCCACTACATGTGCTTAATGGCATTTTTAGAGGCCCCAGGGTTGCTTCCTAAGTGATTGTGACCTTACTACATGTTATATACAACTTAGCAAAGCACGAACTCTCAGTTTTACTCCAGCTTCACAGAGCGCCAAGAAGGAAACTGTTGTTGAAACATTTGCAAACGAAAGTTTAAAAGACCATACAGTGTTGTTAAAATCCAATTCTCACTATTTCTGAGCAATGAACCTCTGACTCTTCTACAGGTCTGGCCAATGCGAAGAATCTGCATTCAATGTGAAGAGAACAGGATTCTTGTGCTACTGGAAATCTTTAACACTAAACAATTATAAATTAAACAGAGATGAGGCTTTTTGGAACAATAACATTCTTACATGGAAAATTCTCTGATAGGCCATCTAGGTGTATTTACTAAGGCTGTATTGACCAAATATGTACGTTGTCGCCCTTGCGGCCGCTTTGACCTGATGTGGTAACCCCGTTTCTCTAACCAAGCTTCCCTCCGGGGCCTTACTTCTAGATTCTGGTCCAGGATCCCAGCACGCTGCTTCTATCATCTCTGTCCCCTTCCTGGGACAAGAGTCCTATAGCCTATTGACAGATGTCCAGTATACTGACTATCATTCAAGAAGACTGCATAGTGCACACTCCCTTTGTAAGAACTTATTAGAAGACATTATTATACCTTTTTGTCACCATTTTGAACCTTTTGCTCACACTGAGCATGATGGCTGAACTGACTGGACATTTGCTTTCCCATCATACCATGATTTCACTGCAATTTCAGCTGGTCCCACTCATCTGGGTGTGCAGGTGGGTCTGGTTTTAGGATTTGGCCATTTCCCACTTTCCAAAAATATTTTAGAAATTACTAAAATGTCACTGGGAGTAAGAGTTGCCAGGTTTAGTAAATAAAAGTACAGGATGCCCACTTAAATTTGAATTTCAGATAATCAATTCGTAAGGTTTTAATATCAGTACATCCCATAAAATTCTAAAAAGTTATTCATTGTTTATGTAAAATACAAATTTACTCAGGTGTCCCATGATTGACTTGGCAGCTCTATTTGAAATGCCATATTTTGTTCACAGATGCCTTTTGAAGATTTCAGCCTCTGGGGTCTGTTTTATCACTAAAAGCTTAATGCTTGGGACCTTTCGCTCCACCATCCTGCTCATGCCTTCCCCAGGAAGAACATAGCTGTCTCTGCCCAGCAGCCACCTCTATGCTGTGGAGAAATCTTGCTCTTCAAAGCTTTTCTTGCTATTGTATATGTGGAGTTCTTTGATGTTGATAAGACTCAAGATCTTTGTCTGCAGGAACCACTGTCCACTGTAGTTTGAAGTTTCTTAAGGATTCCCTCTTCTCAAGGAATTCCAACAGTATCCAGTCTTCTGTGCTCGCTTTCTGGTTTCAGGCTGTTGGGAAAAGAAGTGCTTAGCTCTCTCGCTTTGGACAGAACATGAACATTCCTCGGTCACTCAGTCTGAAACCTCCCTTCCCCTTCTCTCTTGTGTTTAATCATCTCTAGCCCCTTTTTTCCACAGACCTCGTCTCTGTTCAGTCCCAGTCAGTCCTACAAACAATTTTATTTGTTGTTCTATTTCTCCCAAGTCTTTCTAATTCTCACCTCTTTCTGAAATTGCAATTACCTGGGGAGGTTTGAGAAAATAGCTATGCCTGGTCCATGTCCCCAGAGATGCTGTTTAATTGGTGTAGAGTAGCCACAGGCATCGATAGCTGTGAAGGCTCTCCAGGTGCTTCTACTTCCAGGCAGTGGAGTCTGGCCCCTGCTTTAGGGCTTTCCTTCAGGACGCAGGTGCAGCTCAGTCCGGGTGTGGGGGCAGCAGGCTGACCGTGCATTCAGGGGCCACATTCACCCCAGAACATCATCATCCTTCCCCAGTGCCATTGCAGGTGATTTCCTACAATACTGTCAAATGTCCTCAAATCCTTCCCAAGAGAACAAAAGCAGAAAATTATAAAATTACAGTCCTTTGGGATTTTTTCTGTAAATCTTATTGTAATTTGGGTACAATTGTTTGAATATTTTGTATGAGCTAAACAATTCGTATCTCCATCCGCAGTTTAAGATTGGGCTTATGTATTCAGTACAGAACATAAAATATATAATTGTACAGTAATCATTTTATTCTCAACTATATTCAATGGCATGTTAAGATAAAATCTTTATAGATCAATTCACAGTCCCTCATCGCACTTATTCTCTGTTTCGCCCTCACTCACTCTCACACTCTTTCTGCCATTTTTAAACACTTCCCTTCAAAATGGTTTGAAAGAAAATTTCTAGAGTGATAACTTGCTCCTACCTCTACTATACTCTTGTGTCTTCTTGCTAACTATGATTTAACATCATTCTCTTTCTCCCTATCTGCTTTTATTTTTCAGTTAAAAAGGGTCCAGTCTTCTCACTATACATATCACCACCCCTTCTGTCCCTGAGGCTGAAGAATTTCTGGGCAGTTGGCTTCTGTATAATCATGCTCTTTTTTTTTTTTTTCTTTTTAAGATGGAGCCTCACCCTGTTGCCCAGGCTGAAGTACAATGGCACGATTTCAGCTCACCACAACCTCCACTTCCCAGGTTCAAGCAATTCTCCTGCCTCAGCCTCCCAAGTAGCTGGGATTACAGGCACACTCCACCACACCTGGCTAATTTTTTTTGTATCTTTAGTAGAGATGGGGTTTCACCATGTTGTCCAGGCTGGTCTCCAACTCCTGACCTTGTGATCCATCTGCCCTGGCCTCCCAAATTGCTGGGATTACAGGTGTGAGCCACCACACTGGCCTAATCCTGCTCTTCTATACCAAATGTTGGGCAGATAGTTGTGGAGGGAGGGAAGGAAAGGAGAAGAGAAGAGAGAAGGGGAAGGAAAGGGAGGGAAGGAGGGGAGGGGAGGGGAGGAAAGAAGAAGGAAAGAAAGAGAAGCTCACTTACCAAAACCTGAATATAAGTAATATGCAGTAAAATAAAACTCAGCTTTTAATTATCTCTTATTTTTCAATTGTCCTAGAATGTAAGCATTCTCCAGAAATATGTTTTCACTTAGATATACAGAACTATCCATGTCACGTAGTTGAAAGGTTAAGAACCTTCATTCATTGCATTAGGGAAGGTAATGAGTCTCCAGATAAATTAGACAAAGCTAAAATGCTTACACGCCACACATAGTCTTTGCCATACAAGTGTGAATTCAAACCAGAAATGGCTGTCATCATACACCTGCGTTTATATATATATATATATATATATAGCATGTAATAGATTCTCAGTGGTTCTGAAGAAAAGAAGAAAAACTAATTTATCTTGCCATTGCTGTTTCTTCTAATCCACCTGCTTACTGCTCAAAAACATTCCTCCAAGAGTTACCACTTTCTTACCTCTGACATTTTAACTTAAATCCTTAGTGTTTGTTGGATTCTCTATGCACTGTTGCTTCCTCCCTGATTTTTCTTTAGAGAATGCTTTCTGCACCATTGCACGTAGTCCTGTTAACCAAGGATTTCTGCTCTTTTCCAACCAAGTACAGGATATGATGTATTTTCCTGAGAATTTAGAATTAGAGAGGGGGAAAATCATCCAGTTATTCTGCCCACTCCAACCCCTACATCCCATCCCAAGATATTGAAGCAAAGTTTATTTTATGCTATCTCTCGTGAATTAGGAGGTCCATGGTCTAACCTGTTGCTCTTATGTATGTATGTATGTATTTATTTATTTATTTTGAGGCTGGAGTGCAGTGGCACGCGATCTTGGTTCACTGCAACCTCCACCTCCTGGGTTCAAGTCATTCTCCTGCCTCCTGAGTAGCTGGGATTACAGGCATGTGCCACCATGCCTGGCTAATTTATGTATTTTTAGTAGAGATGGGGTTTCACCATATTGGCCAGGCTGGTCTTGAACTCCTGACCTCAAGTGATCCACCGACCTCGGCTTCTCAAAGTGCAAGGATTACAGGTATGAGCCACTATATCCAGCCCTGTTGATCTTAATTAAAGAGGAGCTATTGTTTTCGACAGCTCCCTTAGGTTTCAACTTCCCTACATTGTTTCAGATAGTTGGTTCCTTTGGAAAGCTCTGGTGCACTCTTCTAATTGATTGCCTCTCCTCCTAGCAAAACATCTGAGCCACTATTCTGTGTGCTGAATGGGAGATAGTCTCTAGTCTCCTCAGCTTTCTTCTCCTGATGTTCAATCTCTGCTTTATTATCAAGTTGGGATGAGGCAAAAAGGACCCCAGTATTTTCAGCCTTCCCTGACTTGGGAAGAGCCTCCATCTCCTGAGAATTGACTAGCAGAGTCACTCCTGAGGATTGACTCTGACTCTCAAGGGAATGAGAATTTAGGCTTTCACCAGGAATGTAGCCTCTTCAACTTGAGGTTGGAGAGAATGAGATATGTCGGCAGCCTGCCCCTTCCAGTGAGATACAATGATCCTTAACTGGAACTGAGGGTATAGGAAGCCCTGCCTTCTTGGTCCCAACCTGTCTGGAGTACAGCTTATGTCAAATCAACCGAGCTGAGCAGGCGGTGAAGGGAGAGACAGGGAGCAGGTGGTTGTGGCTCAGATACCACAAACATTAATTGTACTTTTCTTACTGAGTTTTAGTAGACGTTCCTGGACAATTATTCTTCATTTGCTGTTTATACCATTAGGAAAATTTTCAGCGATTCTAAATAGTTGTTTGTTTTATCTAGTTTTCACTCGTTTTGCTTTTTTTCACTGGGGAGTGGGCCCAAGTTGCTTCTTACTCTGTCCCATCTGGGAACTACAGCTTCCTGCTGAGACATTTCCTAAGAAGCTTGATTAAGGGCTTATCCTGTATCCATAAAGTTCACAGGTTTGGGAGTCTAATGCATCTGGGTTCAATTCCAAACTCTGCCACCGACTAGATGTGTGACTCTGGGGAGTCACTTACATTCTCTAAGCCTTGGTTCATCATATATAAATGGTGCTAATACAAATAGTTTTTTCAAAGAGCAATCCAGTAACAGAATCAAGTGCTTAATACAGTGCCTGGCACAGCCTGAACCCTTAATACACATCAGCTGTTATTTGTTTAAATCTTATAGGAAATGAGGAGCCACTGAAAGTGTTTAAACTGGATGGTGTTTTGAGGAGACCCACATTGTAGAATTATCCCTTTCCAGGGCAGGTCAAGTGATTAGGAAACTTGCAGTCGTGCAGAGGAAAAATAATGAAGGACCACAGCAAAGCACAAAAGCTGGGAAGTGATGAGTGGAGACTGCAAAAGGAGCTATGGGGAGGCCGGGTTCATGGGATGTGGTGCCCAAAAGATGCAGGGAGTGACAGTGAGAAAAAGGAAGTATTAGAGAGTTGGCCTGGGTATGGATAAAGACTTCAGAATTCTCAACAAAAACAACTCCTGGATTCACTGATTTTTTTGAAGGGTTTTTTGTGTCTCTGTCTCCTTCACTTCTGCTCTGATCTTAGTTATTTCCTGTCTTCCGCTAGCTTTTGAATTTGTTTGCTCTTGCTTCTCCAGTTCATTTAATTGTGATGTTAGAGTGTCGATTTTAGAAATTTCCCACTTTCTCCTGTGGGCATTTAGTGCTATAAATTTCCCTGTAAACACTGAGTTAGTTGTGTCCCAGAGATTCTGGTACATTGCGTTTTTGTTCTCATTGTTTTCAAAGAACTTACTGATTTTTGCCTTAATTTCGTAATTTACCCAGTAGTCATTCAGGAGCAAGTTGTTCAGTTTTCATCCAGTTGTGCAGTTTTGAGCGAGTTTCTTAACCCTGAGTTCTAATTTGATTGCACTGTGGTCTGAGAGACTGTTTTTTTGAAAAGATTAACAAAAGAGAATAGCCAGACTAATAAAGAAAAGAGAGAAGAATCAAATAGACTCAATAAAAATGGTAAAGGGGAGATCACCACTGATCCCACAGAAATACAAATTACCATCAGAGAATACTATAAACACCTCTACACAAATAAACTAGAAAATCTAGAAAAAAAGGATAAATTTCTGGACACATAAACTCCACCAAAACTAAACCAGGAAGAAGTTGAATCCCTGAAGAGACCAGTAACAAGTTCTGAAATTGAGGCAGTAATTAATAGCCTACCAACCAAAGAAAAGCCGAGGGCCAGATGGATCCACAGCCAAATTCTACCAGAGGTACAAAGAGCTGGTACCATTCCTTCTGAAACTATTTCAAACAAAAGAAAAAGAGGGACTCCTCCCTAACTCATTTTATGATGCCAGCATCATCCTGATACCAAAACCTGGCAGAGATACAAAAAAAATAAAATAAAATTTCAGGCCAATATGCCTGACGAGTATTGATGCAAAAATCCTCAATAAAATACTGGCAAACCAAATTCAGCAGCACCTTAAAAAGCTTATTCACCACGATTAAGTTGGCTTCATCCCTGGGATGCTAGGCTGGTTCAACATAAGCAAATCAATCAATGTAATCCATCACATAAACCGAACCAGTGACAAAAGCCACATGATTATCTCAATAGATACAGAAAAGGCCTTCAATAAAATTCAACACCCTTTCATGCTAAAAACACTCAATAAACTAAGCATTGATGGAACATATCTCAAAATAATAAGAACTATTTATTACAAACCCACAGCCAATATCACAGTGAATGGGCAAAAGCTGGAAGCATTCCCTTTGAAAACCAGCACAAGACAAGGATGCCCTCTCTCACCACTCCTATTCAACATAGTATTGGAAGTTCTAGCCAGGGCAATCAGGCAAGAGAAAGAAATAAAGGGCATTCAAATTGGAACAGAGGAAGTCAAATTGTCTCTGTTTGCAGATGACATGATTGTATATTTAGAAAACACCATCGTCTCAGCCCAAAATCTTCTTAAGCTGATAAGCAACTTCAGAGAAGTCTAGGATACAAAATCAATGTGCAAAAATCACAAGGATTCCTATATATCAATAATAGACAGAGAGCCAAATCATGAGTGAACTCCCATTCACAATTGCTACAAAGAGAATACAATACCTAGGATTACAACTTACAAGGGATGTGAAGGATCTCTGTGAGGAGAACTGCAAACTGCTTCTCAAGAAAACAAGAGAGGATACAAATAAATGGAAAAACATTACATGCTCATGGATAGGAAGAATCAATATCATGAAAATGGCCATACTGACCATAGTAATCAATAGATTCAATGCTATTTTCATTGAGCTACCATTGACTTTCTTCACAGAATTTGAAAAAAAAAACTACTTTAAATTTCATATGAAACTAAAAAAGAGCCTGCATAGCCAAGACAATCCTAAGCAAAAAGAACAAAGCTGGAGGCATCATGCTACCTGACTTCAAACTATACTACAAGGCTACAGTAATCAACACAGCATGGTACTGGGTACCAAAACAGAGAAATAGACCAATAGAACAGAACAGAGATCTTAGTAATAACACCACACATCTACAACCATCTGATCTTTGACAAACCTGACAAAAACAAGCAATCAGGAAAGGATTCCCTATTTAATAAATGGTGCTGGGAAAACTGGCTAGCCATGTGCAGAAAACTGAAAATGGACCCCTTCTTTACATCTTATAAAAAAATTAACTCAAGATGGATTAGAGATTTAAATGTAAGACCTAAAACCATTAAAAACCCTAGAAGAAAAGTAGGCAATACCATTCAGGACATAGGCATGGGCAAGGACTTCATGACTAAGACACCAAAAGCAATGGCAACAAAAGCCAAAATTAACAAATGGGATCTAATTAAACTAAAGAGCTTCTGCACAGCAAAAGAAACTATCATCAGAGTGAACACATAACCTACAGAATGGGAGAAAAATTTTTGCAATCTATCCATCTCATGAAGGGCTAATATCCAGAGTCTATAAGAAACTTAAATTGCATGAAAAAAACAAACAATCCTACCAAAAAGTGGGTGAAGGATATGAACAGACACTGCTCAAAAGAAGACATTTATGTGGCTAACAAACATATGAAAAAAACTCATAATCGCTGATCATTAGAGAAATGCAAATCAAAAGCACAATGAGATGCCATCATATGCCAGCTAGAAAGGCAATCATTAAAAAGTCAGGAAACAACAGATGCTGGAGAGGATGTGGAGAAATAGGAACGCTTTTACACTGTTGGTGGGAGTGTAAATTAGTTCAACCATTGAGGAAAACAGTGTGGTGATTCCTCAAGGATCTAGAACCAGAAATACCATTTGACCCAGCAATCCCATTACTGGGTATACACCCAAAGGACTATAAATCATTCTATTATAAAGACACATTCTATTATATGTTTATTGCAGCACTGTTCACAATAGCAAAGACTTGGAACCAACCCAAATACCCATCAATTAGACTGGTTAAAGAAAATGTGGCATGTATACATCATGGAATACTATGTAGCCATAAAAAATAATGAGTTCATGTCCTTTGCAGGGACATGGATGAAGCTGGAAACCATCATTCTCAGCAAATAAACACAGGAACAGAAAGCCAAACACCACATGTTCTCACTCATAAGTGGGTATCAAACAATGAGAACACATGGGCATAGAGAGGGGAACATCACACACTGGGGCCTGTCAGGGGCTGGGGGGGTAAGGGGAGGGATAGCATTATGAGAAATATCTAATGTAGATGACAGGTTGATAGGTGCACAAACCACTATGGCACATGTATATCTATGTAACAAACCTGCACATTCTGCACCTGTACCCAGAACTTAAAGAGGCAAAATGGTGGAGTTTAACTGATACATGATCTTCCTCTAGGAACCCTCAACTAGTAAAAAAGAAAAAAAAAGACTTTAGAATTCTCATGAATCAAATCTTCCTGTACTCCAGCCATGGCCTTCCAGGCCCTCATCCCTGGAGAGCTGGAATACACTTCAAACCCAGGTCCTCTATTTCCAGACTTCAGATCTTAGAAGTCTGAGGTGGTGGTTATATTTTAATGCCTTGAAAGTAACTCAGCCTTTACCTTCCCATGAGATAGACTGAAAGAAAATAACAACATCGAATGTTGGTGAGGATATGGATCAACTGGTAGGTGTGTAAAATGGTGCAATGACTTTGAACCCAGAAGACTTCTTAGAAAGTTAAGCATATACCTACTCTATAACCCAGAAATTCTACTCCTAGCTGTTTATTCAAGGAAAATAAAATGTCCCCCAAAATACTACCCAAGAATGTTCATTGCAGCTTTACTTATACTAGCTCCAAATAAGAAACAGTACAAGAGTTCATTCACTAAAAATAAAGACAAACTCTGTTGCTGTATTTATATGACAGAATATGCTCCTTATCAATACAAACAAATTAACTACTGATACATGTGACATGCAACACGAAGTAATCTCTAAGACATCATTCCAAGTGAAAGAAGCCTTACAGGAAAGCCTACATACTGTTTGATTCCATTAGCATGACATTCTGCAACAGGCAAAATGAATCTGTGGTGATAAAAATCAGATCGCCAGGCGCGGTGGCTCATGCCTGTAATCCCAGCACTTTGGGAGGCCGAGGCGGGTGGATCATGAGGAAAACAGATCGAGACCATCCTGGTCAGCATGGTGAAACCCCGTCTCTACTAAAAATACAAAAAATTAGCTGGGCATAGTGGTGTGTGCCTGTAATCCCAGCTACTCAGGAGGCTGAGGCAGGAGAATTGCCTGAACCCAGGAGGCGGAGGTTGCGGTGAGCCAAGATCGCGCCATTGCACTCCAGCCTGGGTAACAAGAGCGAAACTCAATCTCAAAAAAAAAAAAAAAAAAAAAATCAGATCAGTGGTTGCCTGAGAGTCGGAAGCAGGGGAATTGATGGGAAAGAGGCACAAGAAGACTTTCTGATGTCACAAAAATATTCTATATATTGAAAGGAGTGTGAATTAGATGGGTGTATCATTTGTCAAAAATGACTGAATGATAGACTTAAGAGCTGTGTTTTTCATTGTTTGCAAATTATATCCTATAACAAAATTCTTAAAAAATTAAGTAAGATCTCATCTGCACTCTTGACACTTGTCAAGGCTAGTCTTGGCCTTAGTAGTACATATTACTTTTTCTACCCTACCTCCAAAATATGAGGCCTCCAAGTAAAAGCCAAATACGGAGAAGAAAAAAAAATTCAGTCTTTATTAAAAACTACAAGAGCAAACATAACAGTGAAAGTTCACTGAAGAGTTCCTTTTCTGGGGTATGGTATCCTTTCAGTAACCTTGAAATGTGGAAATACCAGGGCCCATGGTGGACGGGTCAGCCAGCTGATGATGCCTCTGGCAAATCCTGTCCTATGCTGTATCCTGCCTACTAAATCACACAAATATTACTCAGCAAAAGTCCTGGAAGAGTTCAGGGAGAGGGAGACGGATGTTGAGAGAACGAGGAGGAAGGAGAGAAAATGGCGTCCACGGATTACAGTCCCTATAGCCAGGCTGCAGCACAGCAGGGCTACAGTGCTTACACCGCCCAGCCCACTCAAGGATATGCACAGACCACCCAGCAGGCATATGGGCAACAAAGCTATGGAACCTATGGACAGCCCACTGATGTTAGCTATACCCAGGCTCAGACCACTGCAACTTATGGGGAGACCGCCTATGCAACTTCTTATGGACAGCCTCCCACTGGTTATACTACTCCAACTGCCCCCCAGGCATACAGCCAGCCTGTCCAGGGGTATGGCACTGCTGCTTATGATCCCACCACTGCTACGGTCACCACCACCCAGGCCTCCTACGCAGCTCAGTCTGCATATGGCACTCAGCCTGCTTATCCAGCCTATGGGCAGCAGCCAGCAGCCACTGCACCTACAAGACCGCAGGATGGTAACAAGCCCACTGAGACTAGTCAACCTCAATCTAGCACAGGAGGTTACAACCAGCCCAGCCTAGGATATGGACAGAGTAACTACAGCTATCCCCAGGTACCTGGGAGCTACCCTATGCAGCCAGTTACCACACCTCCATCCTACCCTCCTACCAGCTATTCCTCTACACAGCCGACTAGTTATGATGAAAGCAGTTACTCTCAGCAGAACACCCATGGGCAACCGAGCAGCTATGGACAGCAGAGTAGCTAGAGCAGCAGCTACGGGCAGCAGAGTTCATTCCGACAGGACCACCCCAGTAGCACGGGTGTTTATGGGCAGGAGTCTGGAGGATTTTCCGGACCAGGAGAGAACCGGAGCATGAGTGGCCCTGATAACCGGGGCAGGGGAAGAGGGGGATTTGATCGTGGAGGCATGAGCAGAGGTGGGCAGGGAGGAGGACACGGTGGAATGGGCGCTGGAGAGCGAGGTGGCTTCAATAAGCCTGGTGGACCCATGGACGAGGGGCCAGATCTTGATCTAGGCCCACCTGTAGATCCAGATGAAGATTCTGACAACAGTGCAATTTATGTACAAGGATTAAATGATAATGTGACTCTAGATGATCTGGCAGACTTCTTTAAGCAGTGTGGGGTTGTTAAGATGAACAAGAGAACTGGGCAACCCATGATCCACATCTACCTGGACAAGGAAACAGGAAAGCCCAAAGGCGATGCCACAGTATCCTATGAAGACCCACCTACTGCCAAGGCTGCCGTGGAGTGGTTTGACGGTAAAGACTTTCAAGGGAGCAAACTTAAAGTCTCTCTTGCTCGGAAGAAGCCTCCAATGAACAGTATGCGAGGCGGTATGCCACCCCGTGAGGGCAGAGGGATGCCACCACCACTCCGTGGAGGTCCAGGAGGCCCAGGAGGTCCTGGGGGACCCATGGGTCGCATGGGAGGCCATGGAGGAGATAGAGGAGGCTTCCCTCCCAGAGGACCCCGGGGTTCCCGAGGGAACCCCTCCGGCGGAGGAAACGTCCAGCACAGAGCTGGAGACTGGCAGTGTCCCAATCCGGGTTGTGGAAACCAGAACTTCGCCTGGAGAACAGAGTGCAACCAGTGTAAGGCCCCAAAGCCTGAAGGCTTCCTCCCGCCACCCTTCCCGCCCCTGGGTGGTGATCGTGGCAGAGGTGGCCCTGGTGGCATGCGGGGAGGAAGAGGTGGCCTCATGGATCGTGGTGGTCCCGGTGGAATGTTCAGAGGTGGCCGTGGAGGAGACAGAGGTGGCTTCCGTGGTGGCCGGGGCATGGACCGAGGTGGCTTTGGTGGAGGAAGACGAGGTGGCCCTGGGGGGCCCCCTGGACCTTTGATGGAACAGATGGGAGGAAGAAGAGGAGGACGTGGAGGACCTGGAAAAATGGATAAAGGCGAGCACCATCAGGAGTGCAGAGATCGGCCCTATGAGATGCAGAGACCCCGCAGAGCTGCATTGACTACCAGATTTATTTTTTAAACCAGAAAATGTTTTAAATTTATAATTCCATATTTATAATGTTGGTCACAACATTATGATTATTCCTTGTCTGTACTTTAGTATTTTTCACCATTTGTGAAGAAACATTAAAACAAGTTAAATGGTAATAAAAAAAAAAAAAAAAAAGAGTTCGGATAACTTTCCAAGGGTCCACAGCTGTGGATTATGCTTTTTATGATCCATTAGAACACTACTTAATTATGTAAAGAGAAATGGCTCGAGATTCTTTTTAGCTTGTTTTATGGGAATGAGAATTAGGCTTCTTTTGGATAACACTCCACATTACCACTGGAGCAATTCGATTTTTGGGGTATGACTTCTTTTTTTCTTGGCTACTCATAGCAATAATAGATATTAATAACAGTGACCGATCAGAAAATGAGGAGCTTGCTCAATAAGTTATGAGACATATTTTGCTGCTAAAAACTATAAGCTCATTTGTTCTCCCATTAATAATCTAGACCCTTGTCCTGAGACTTGCTGATACTGTTAGACATGCTCCCTCCATGATGATTCAAAACCACAGCTGAACCCGCTGTTGGATCATGACGTCAGTTCCTTGCAGTTGTGACTGGGTCTATGAGCCATGGATGCGTGGCTTCCACTAAATCAAAATTCATCAGAGACGGTTGAGATCTGATTTTTGTTTCTCCACTTTCAAGTCATTCTTTTATCTCAGGCATGGTTTAATTTCAGTCTCTCCAGCTAAAGTGGTGACTCATACATTAACCAGATGACTGGACTGTGCTGCACGATCATTCCAATTTACCTTCCATATGGGCATCACTTTAAAAACAACCACCATCCTTACCAGCAGTTCTCATTTCCAAAAGCTGGTGAACAAGCACATTATTTACAAAGTATGTAATCAGGGAACCCGATCCAACTCATTAACTGTATGACATCCCACTCTTTATTTAGACAGTTTACTGGCTGTGGACTTTCATATGGGATCTGTCATTTACACTTCCTGATAATAAAATTTAATTGAAATTTCATTCCTGTACAACAAGATGCCAGTTTAACAGATGGTCTGTAATTGTTATGTCCACATATTTTATATTGGATGGTATCACACACAATTTCACACAACTGCTATTCACTTAAATGCTGGGTTCATTTAAGACATTTCTTTCATATTAAAAACTGTATTGTCTAATATTACTGTAAAATACATCATTAAAATTAGTTAAAATTGAAAAAATGATCAAAACAGTCCTACTGAAACTAAAAGAATAATTAATGATTACGATCTGAACTGCATTCCTGAAGAGAGTGAAAATATTTGTACGGAAACATCTAGGTTCGTGTGTATGAGGCAGAAATTAACATATAAGCATGGCAGAAGATTGGGAATGTACCCTATTTTAACAAATGATCTAACCAAACTTCAGCCTGTATTCTCATCTATAAAATAAGCACTTAGTTGTATCCCTAAATTTCAGTGCTTCTTTGATCATTCTAAGAATCTCATTTATGTTCTTCTTTAATCTCAATTTTGAATCCACTGACTTAGTATTCAGTATACAGAAAGCCAAGAGTTATCACCCTTAAGATTAGGGTGAGGGGGGTTTGCAAAAAAGAAATACATCAGAGGCACTGAATACACAGGGAGAAATTCCAAATCCTTTCATATATGAAAGGTATAATTCCATCCCAGGTGTCATATTCAGTGGAATTTGAGTACTTATCATTAAGAAAATTTTAATCGTTAATGTAATTTCTGAGAGCATTTTAAAGGAACTTAGCAGTATAGTTTGAGAGTACAGGAAATTCAGTCTAGTGCGAAAAGCTGACTTGCTTCTCCGTGATGGTGGCATCCTCAACCTCCCTTTTCCACCTCCTCCCTCAATAATTTCAGTTACCTACTGCGCACAATTTTTCTATCTTTCCCACTCAAAATCTGTTCTCAGAAAACGTTTAAATAAACTCATTCACTTCAATATAGAGATGACTTGTAAGGCTCAAAACAACAATTTCCCCAGGAGTATTTGCATTTTAGGCAGATTCCACACCTTTCTGAAATGAAACAAGACTCTCTAATTACACAGTGCCGAGCATTGATGGGGAAGAGAAGTCCTGGAGTCTCTGAAACTGTACCATCCCCTTGGTGACTTTCACTTTCTTTACATAGTCCTACATCCAACGCAGGGTTGGATATTTAAGGAACAAACTATTTAAATAAGGAAACATGCCATCAGGCTTTTCTTTGAGAGGATGAAGAAGAAAATAAATGGAAAAGATGAAAGTGAAGCGACCACAGAAGGTGTGGCAAGTCCACACCAGAATTCTTGGAGAAGTGAGATACCAAGTGACGGAGAAAAAGGTGAGTAATGCAGGGAACTTAGTTGAAAGTGGTTTCAACCTCCCATAAGAACTTGCAGTACGCCAGCAGGTACTCTAGTGATATTATTTTAGTATTTATCTATGTATCCAGAATGGCTGTGAATGAGGTGCTCTGCTGAGTACCTCTCATTCTCATTTTCTGCTTGGATT